>NC_056729.1:1492021891-1492076891 GCF_019279795.1 Protopterus annectens | reverse complement strand
GATAGATGGTCTGGTGAGATGATGGCGCTCGTCAACCGTGGTATGTCTGTGCTTGAACGTGTGGTGAGGGTGTGGTGACAGCCTCATGGACGTAGGCCAGCGATACCAACAGCTAGCAGTCAATGTGGACATGCTAGGACACCAAGGGGTTCCTGTATTGGCAGTACCAGCCCTGGCAGTGTGGTGGGGCACTGTCAACACCACACCACAGCAGGCGATGTGCACGTGGTCCTAGCCAGTCCCAGGAGGGACCAGGTACCAGCAGACATTTGTCATCATCAGATGAGAGTAGCACATCGAGGCCTGTACCTGGAGTTGCCCATGGAATCCCTGGCAGGCACAGTCCATGTGTCCGTGGATGGAGGCAGTGAACTGCACACCCTGCCAAGTATGGTCTGCAGCTGTCCATAAACACCTGTGTAGGGCAGCCACATGGCAGAACTGTGTGCATGCATACCCATACGTTATACAAACACACCTAGGGCAATCCCATACCTACACACACCACATCACCATGCCCAGCACACCTCAGTACACCCCTGACCCACACACATGGTGTCAAATGTATGGCCCACCCTCGGTCTCTGGAAAACCAACAACACACCCTGTGCATATGACGATACTTGTGCCACATCCCTGTCATCCATGCCATCAATGCAGGGACAGGCTAATATGGTTCTGATGCACATGGTGACTGTACTACAGTGTACCACAGTACTGCAGTGTAACACATAAGGAGTAAAGTGTAATGCATATATGTCAGGTAGTATAGTCATCCAGCAATGATGCATTATAGCTGTTAGTAACACTGGTTGATTGCGGTCTCCTTAAGGTTATCCATTTGTGTTGTAGGTGTACATGTGTCAGCACGAGGATGGTCTGCAGTCATATTCCACAACGGGGTATGGCACTGTGGTGACACCATGGCTGTGACATATCTGGGGTACAGTTGAACACATGTCACAGGTTAGTATAACGGTTATTGCCTGTGCCATATGGACAGGTGACCCACTGGGGCATGTATACCCTGCAACCTGATGTAGACCCATCCACATACATGCACACTGTTACTTGGCAACACTGGGACTAGACCCCTACCTAGGTATATAGTGATACTGAATTGTGTGGCTTACATTGCACACACCACACAGCGTTTAGGGTGAGGTGTGTCCCAGGTTACACGTTACATGCAGAACATCCCCAGACATGTACAGTATGCTAATGGGGGATGTAATGGGTGTATACGGACAATACATAGTGTGACATACCTTCATATACACAATAACAGACACATAACAGGCAGACACACATGAGAGACCAGGGCCTATCGCTGCTAACTAACATGACTGTGTATCCAATGTGTTACAGGTAGGCTGCACACAGCACACGCATAACTGGCCTAGATTGCGGTATCAGTTGCCTGTATGGTTGATGGTGACAGTGGTGACCATAAAGTGGTACATGAGACATAGCGGGTGTACCTTGGTGTAATGACAGTGTACACAGCAACCACATCCCCCAGTGGATATTGTACTCCCTGAAACCCATGATGACACTCTGTCATACCCACCATCACAGATTGGCCATGACTGCGATACAACCCATAGTATATCCCAACAGTGGTACTACAGGGATATGCATCTAATGCACATGCCACACACATAGTAGGGTGTTGTATTGTCATGTCTCACCTATGGGCAGCAACAACACTATCTGTACTACTTTGTGGCAATGGGTATTGTAATAGGAGTATGTGGCCTCGGAATGTTGCACCCTACAGATATACAGGCATGCACACATACACACACTTGCCAGAACACAATGGGTATCCTATGCCTATCAACCCATTTGTACAACACTGTTGTGCTGGTACTGCAAGGCTCATGTAGCCAGTATGGAGAGGAGCTTATCAGGGTACATGTAATGTCCAATACAGCAGCAGCCACAACTGACTATGACAATAGGTGTTGTGGTGGTTGTGAAGGCCCTCATGGAATTCCCAAGTACAGATGTGCTAACACACAGACACTGCTATACTCAGTCATGCACACATACACATGTGTCAGTACTGGGATGCATCGCTGCAGGTGGTCATAGCTGTGTACCTAGCTATTGTCCAAGGAGAGATGGGTTGTGTAGGGGTTGTGTGTACAGTGGTATCCTGCCACCTGCCATGTGGCAACAGGCAATCTTTTGACAGGCACTACTGTGGTGACCCTCAGGGTGAGAGTGACATGCATCAGCCAAGCCTCCAAGTGCCACCTGCACATGGCCACAGAGGTGATCAAGTTGACATGTATGCAACTTGCATTATAACACATGGTTATTGTCTGTGATGGAGACCTGTACCCAAGCATGTTCTGTTGACTGTGGTAGTGTAGTGGAGGTACCCGTGGCATGTGGTGCATACAGGGTGTTATCTCCTATATGTGCCAGTTGTTACACAGCTGGGCAGACATGTCAGTGTCAATCAAGCTTAGGTTGCCTGTACATATCCCAGCTGGATACCTGCCATCTGCACATCTGTACAGGGACTGACAGTCATCAGTTTGGCAAGTAGCTATGCAGTAGGATGAATGTTTTGACAGATAGACATTTGACAACGATATGTATGCCATAACTACATGCCACAAGCCCTCACAAACATGTGCTGTACAGACAGTAGTCTACAGTTACATTCCACATGTTGGATCATTATCCAGAAGGGGTTATATACTATGACACAGCTCATACACCAGGTATACAACAGGGAAGCCTCAGAGTCCAGCTATGCCTGCAGGTGTGCCTTTTGTCAGTACTACATTTAACACTCTACTCTTGCCTGGGTAAGCACTTTCAACAGTAGTACCACCATGATACACTACATGCCAGTGTGACAGCACGTACCCTGGGCTACTACCCCTGTATGTAACCCATTCACATGGATAACAGTGCTGTACAGGCCTCATATACATCTGTGTTCCACACATGACATTCACACCCCTTGCTACTGTAATGTCAGCACATAGACACATGTATTGTGCATGACATTACATACACTAATTACAGATGTCATTACCCTGCTATGTTATCAGACTGGGTGGTATGAACTGGTTACCAGGGCTAAGCCATGCTTAGCAAGTATCAACATTGCTGCAATATAACAGCTGAGCTGATTTGTGCATTGGTAAGCGAAGCCTACACTGTGTAAGTGCCCGTACGTTTACCCATAGCTTAGCACCACTTAGCTTCATGCAAACCCGCACAAACCTGCTTAAAGATGCTCCAAACTAACTTAACCACTCTGTATCCAACAGCCCTTGTTCTGCCCAGCAACAAAATGAACATCCCTTGCAGGTCTTGAACCCAGGACCCTGTACACTATAGTCACAACACTTAACCACTACACCATGACCACTGTGAAGACAGCTGTTTTTCCAATTTATTTGTCAATACACATATTGAGTAGTATTGAACAATTGCCTTTACTTCCATAATTGTGTAGTACTTGTTATTAATCTGACTGTTGCATCACATATGTTGTTTTATCATAATGTACACATAGCTGATACATACGCTGAGATACATCTGGGAGAGTATACACAACCGTGAGGCTTACACATGACAGGAATATGGATATGTACATATAATAGGTTGATATATGTCTACATGTACGTACACATGTATACTCATACATATGTCTGTATACACATCTGTATAGTGCAACATATATATGGCCATGTGTACATCTCTTCGTATGTACATACATATATATATATATATATATATATATATATATGTATGGGTCTAGGACATTTTACTGAATGCACATTTCACTGAAAGTCAAATTAGTGTGCACTTTTCACTGAAAGCTCAATTCACTGAAAACTCAATTCACTGAATACACATTTCACTGAAACTTAAATGACTGAACACAAATCACTGAAAGCACAATTCACTGAAAACTCAATTCACTGAAACATATTTCACTGAAAGTTATATATGGCCTTTTCCCCACTGTAGTGCGACCCTGGAGTTAGTATATATAGTAAGAGGGGTGTGGGGCACCACCCCTCATATCAGAGAGTGTGGGGGGTGTAGCCCCCCACATATTTTAAGTATATATTATGTTCGGAAAAGAGTAATATATTGGAATTGCAAGTATCCATGTATATAGTTCAAAATATTTAAAATATGTGGGGGGGCTATGCCCACAAGTTTCAGTCTAATGTGCATTCAGTGAAATGTCCTAGACCCATATGTATATATAGATATATGTATACATAGCTATATATGTATGCACATCCTATGTGAAGGGAAGGTAGTCCACACAGCCTATCTGGACCTTGCAAAGGCATTTGACACAATACCCCACTCGGGCATCATAGATAAGCTATCCAGCTTAAATATAAACCCCTATGTCACAAGATGGGTTGCAAACTGGCTCAAAGACAGAACCCACAGAGTGAGAGTTGCTGGAGCCATGTCAGACTCGAAACCGGTCACAAGTGGCGTCCCACAGGGTTCTGTCCTGGGACCACTCTTGTTCGGTATATACTTTTCCGAGGTACAGGCAACGGGAGGACTATGGCTCACCAAGTTCACAGACGACTGCAAACTGGGCCATAATCAAATCTCCAGCTGACACAAACATCCTTCAAAAAGGTCTCACAGAGACAGATAACTGGTGCCAGAGCCATGGTTTAAAGCTAAATGCCAAAAAATGTATAGTCATACCCTTTGGCATAAACAATGTGCCCACAAATTACCACATAGGCGGAAACCCATTAAGTACAGAGAAAGTTATTAGGGACCTGGGGACCCAAGTTGATAGCAATCTCTCCTTTGAAAACCACATTGCCAAAGTGGTTAGAAAGACCTTCTACATAGCACACCTCATCATGAAGGGTTTCACATCTAGATCAAGAGAGGTAATTGCGCCCCTTTATTCATCCCTCATCAGGCCCATCATAGAATACAATGCCCCTTTTGGGATGTACCTTACCCGACACCTACAGCAATTAGAAAGACCCCAAAAGTATCTCACCAAGAGGATCAAGGGTCTCAAACAGATGCCATATGCTGCTCGGTTAAAAAAACTCCAGCTCTACTCAGTTGCATACCGCCTACTTCAAGGATCTATGCCTGACATACAAAGCTATGTCAAATCCAGAATTAATGGACATGCTCCACCTCAGTAAATCTAAATCCCTTAGATCCACACGCTCGAGGGACTTGAACCTCAGCACAGAAATAAACAGAACTTGCTGGAGGGACAGGTTCATAACCCAGAGGCTCCCTTCGCTCTGGAATAGAATTCCAGTTCATGTTAGGCAGAGCACCTCACTGAATCTCTTCAAGAAGAATCTCGATAAGTGGATGGGGGATCGTAGGTTTGTCCCAGGGATTACTCCCGTGTCACTATTAGACAGAGGCACAGTAAACTAAACCTTAAAAAGGGCACAGTATACTCAAATCAAGGGGTGGCGTAAGCCATACAGAATCGGGCTAAGCTTATAATTGCCCCAGAGCAGATAGCCTAGTATGAACCTATGAACCTATGAACCTATATGCCTATTTATTTAGATATATATGTAGATATCTATTACTATATGTGCATACATATCTATTCTGATATACCTATTACTGTCAATATATATGTAGATATCCATACATATATGTGCATATGTATCTCTATCTGTATATGTGTAGACATATATTGCTGTGTATATGTATATATCTGAGTGTTTATATGTATATATACACGCACACACACACACACACACACACACACACACACACACACACACACACACACACACACACACATATATATATATATATATATATATATATATGTACATATACATATACATCTATGTATGTCGCTATGTATATGTGTATATATATATATATATATATATATATATATATATATATATATATATATATATATATATATATATATGGATAATTATATATACATATATGTTCACCATATGTCCTGAACATGGGGTGGAGCCCTACCTCATCCCCAGTAGTCCCAACCTCTTAGTGCAAGGGGATGTCAGGTATGTATTGCAGGTATATATGTAGCTTATTGCTACTGTAATAGGGGTTGTCTTCACAGACATGTTGTGTGTGGGAGGTCACATCTACTTTTAACATGTGCACCATTGTCTACTGACAGACATCCTAAGGACATCATAGTACAGTACCACTGCTAGCACAATAATGATCCTGTGGACTACAGCAGAGATATGTCCAATAAATGTGGACAGTCTGACACACTCTGGTCAGTCCAGAGTTATATACAGAACCCCTTAGTGCAAGACATATAGACCAAGCCTGACAATGTGGATGTTAACAGACATGTAGATGGGTATATCACGTAAATACTGGTATACATTTGACTCCATAGATTATGCTTAAACACACCCCTGTCTGTCCTGACACATAATGACCACTGGTACAGAGGTTCCATGGCCACATACCCACCATTTAGTGACATACATCTGTGCAGCATCCCACTGCTTTGTCTGACATACATGACTGTTATGGTGGCCCCGGCAGCAGTACATCTGGCAAGTATCTGGACATAACATCACACTGGCTAAGTACATTAAGCTGCTAGGCATGTAACAAAGCACTGTGCAGGCTACAGGCAGACTGCCACAACAGTGGCCTACATTTCCTATGGGGGAATACACATGTACCTGCATATATAGCAGGATCTGCAGGCATGCCACAGCACAGAGTAACAGACACCTGTGTGAAAGTGCATAACCACAACCAATGTGAACCCAGCCACAGTCACATATGGTAAGGTAGCGTAATATTACAGTATATGGACTATCTGATCAACACCATCCTCATATGTGCCACTCACACACTAACCCTACATATACTGGGCCACTACACAGTGTAGTCCAATGCTTGTCTGTGGGGACATGTGTATGTTTGGCCCTACAAACATGTAAACCGATAGGGCAACATACAGTGGAGCAGCATGTAACATCAGATAGAACAGGACCAAGAACAATGACATCTGCCACAGTCTGTACACAAGCCAAGGCACATATTTACAATACACACACTGTCGACAATCACCATAAGTACACAGACCTCAGTACTGTACACACAACCACAGAATGCCCAGGTTATGTCCTGAAATATAACCCTACTATACATAACATGTGTAGCAGTCTGATATCTCACTGGTTTGTTATCAGATATGATGTCAATATATTATGGTGTACAGAACATATGCACCTCTTACTGCATGACATATGTACAAAGGTTGACAGAGTTGGGTCTGGAGGCAAAAACACAGGGCCAATATTGACATGTTGCTGTGATAACCTCATACATTTACTGTTGTAACAGGGTTTGTTGCAACATATGTCCTATGAGGGATATGAATCAGTAACTCTCATGGCTGTCACCATGTACTGACTGCAATCCTCAAACTATGCTTCTGCAGTTCACACATAGGTAGTTTGTGGGTAGCACAAGAAACAAAAGGCACCGCACACTGCCCAGTCTGCAGATCACCCTACAGATGGGGGTTTCCTCATAAACGTAGCACTAAAATGACAGGTATTAAAACATGTAGAACACACACACCCTGTTAAACCAACATGACTCCAAATGCAGTATAGCACCACTTACATTCTGTAGTCATGTCAGGCACATCCCCCTCCTGTGTGTTGGCCTGTTTCCACAGTGTATGTTGTCAGAGGTAAATCCCCAATCCATCTGTGATGCTCTTTGCCAAACAACAGATCTAGGTCCTGCTCACAGTGAATGAAAAGGCTCAATACCAACATGATGTTCCTAGATATTGGAGTGTGTTTCCATGCAATTGGCTATGGTAATGTTGCCACAGCTGTTCCACATGCAATCAGATAGAGGAGGGCTGCAATCCATGCAGAGGCCATCAGCTGATCATGAGCATCACTTACAATACACATGCTGCTGCCTAAGCAAAGCAGGTTTAAGTCTCCACATCCAGCAGAGAGGGGGTGAGAGAGGCAGACAGAGGCAAAGATAAGTCAGGGAGGGGTGGATGAGTAAAACTTAAGAATGTTTGTGTCACACACCTACCAGTACAGGGTATCAAACCCCTGACTGACTATGTATTGCTATCACATGTCTATGCAGTTATTGGATGCACCACATAGGTTACATGTTAAGGAGCCCTCCAAACATATTTGTGATGGTTAGTGACATCTGCAACAATGATATGGTAGCTATATGGTAGGTGTAGTACACGTGCCTGTCCACATGAACAGGTGTCAGCGTCAACACAGCCACACTCTCTCAGGGACCTACACACATTGACACACATGGCAGGGTCAGGCATACAACTCCTCACTAGTTAGATTGTCACAATACAGTACTGTGCAGGTATCACATGCACCACAGGGGTTATCCAAAGGTTATATGGGCAAAGGGTAGGTGGAGGTGTCTGACATCAGACAGCATGCTTCAGTATGCCAATGGGGTTGTAGTGAGTGTGAATGTGGTCATAGGTATCAGACACCACACACATAGACACAGGATGCCAGTACTGACATGCATGGGTGCATTGCTTCACGGGTGTGTAGTGGTCGACTGTGCCAGACAGCTATACAAGGCTAAGTGATGGGTATACCTTGGCATCAGGCCACATGACAATGGTCTGCAGTGTGGCTCAGGGGTGTCTGGACTGGCCCACACAGGTGGGTATTGTATTCACTATCCAGTCACCTGGGTAACTATTGTGTGTGGCCATTGCTGTAAATTGCTTGCCATGTATGTGTTCCTTAGTCCATGACATGGACGGTGTCTGGGATGTGCACATGTCCCACATGCATGTACAGTGACATGTGGAACTGTACCTGGGGTGTCTGGCCCATGTTGTGTACACAGATTGTTATCATCATATGTGCCAGTCCTGGCCTCATGTGGTGGGAACTGGTAATGGACAGCAGGTTGACCCTGCACCTACATTGATAGCATGATGCAGGTATTCCCTGGTGTCAGTGGCATCTGTTCATACAGGGCATGTGTTTAAGGCATGGTATGTCCTTTGTGACACACACACACACACACACACACACACACACACACACACACACACACACACACACACACAAAAACACAGACACACACACACACACACACACACACACACACACACACACACACACACACACACACACACACACACACACCTGCCTTGTCTGGGATTAGAACTCCTACCTAAATAGTTTATTACACTACAGCATTACACGGTTATAGGATGCACCATGAAGATTACTGGAGCACTCCTTCCCCAAAGGTGTATTCCACAGTGAATGATATCAGCAGGTTTGCCAATATAAGGCATTTGAACTGTAGTGAGTGTGACTAGCCTAAAACGCATTGCTCTCTACATAGATAGAAACACACACACAAACATCCACACTTGCCATGTGTTAGAATATAACCCCTACCAGAGTTTTATATCATACTACAGCATTACGCTGTTACAGGACGCACCATGGAGATTACTGCAGTACTCCTTCTCCAAAGGTGAATTTCACAGTGAATGACATCAGCAGGCTTGCCAATGTAGGGCATTTGAATTGTAGAGAGTGTGACTAGCCTAAAAGGTATTGCTCCCTACACAGACATAGAAACACGTACACAAACATCCACACCTGCCATGTGTGGGAATAGAACCCCTACCAGAGTTCTATATTACACTACAGCTTTATGCTGTTATAGGATGCACCTCAGAGATTACTGGAGTACTACTTCCCCAAAGGTGTATTTCACAGTGAATGACATCAGCAGGCTCGCCAAAGTAGGGCATTTGAATTGTAGTGGGTGTGAGTAGCCTAAAAAGCATTGCTCCATACACAGACAGAAACACACAAACGCAGTTGCCATATCTGGGATTAGAACTCCTACTTAACTAGTTTATCACACGATAGCAGTACGCAGTTATAAAACGCGCCACAGAGATTACTGGGCTACACTGTTCCCAAAGGTGTATTTCACAGTGAATGACATCAGCAGCCTTGCCAAAGTAGGGCATTTGAATTGTAGTGAGTGTGACTAGCCTAAAAAGCTTTGCTCTCTACACACACACACACACACACACACACACACACACACACACACACACACACACACACACTTGCCATGTCTGGGATTAGAACTCCTACCTAACTAGCTTATCACACTACAGCAGTACACAATTATAGGATGTGCCATGGAGATTACTGGGCTACACCTTTCCCAAAGGTGTATTTCACAGTGAATGACATCAGCAGGCTTGCCAAAGTGGGACATTTGAATTGCAGTGAGGGAAACTAGCCTAAAAAGCATTGCTCCCTACACAGACAAAGACACATACACAGTTGCTATGTCTGGGATTAGAACTCCTACCTAAATAGGTCATCACACTACAGCAGTATGCAGTTATAGGATGCACCATGGAGATTACTGGGCTACACCTTTCTCAAAGGTGTATTTCAGAGTGTATGACCTCAGCAGGCTTGTCATAGTAGGGCTATGGGGAGGGAGTGTGTGTGCATGGGCCATAACTCATTCATCTGGAGGTTGACACACCACATGCGGGCACACGCAGGGTTATATTCTGCAGGTACATGTATACAGCTGCTAGATGACTACTTCCTTGTACAGTCATGTTGCACAGCTAGCACTTGCACCACATAGTCTGTAATGCTGACGGATCCCAGTGGCTAATGTCTAGAGTGAGTGACATTTACACTGCATGTGGTTGCAGCCATTTGGCTGTGTGCTGGGTGGAACAGACCTCATAATGGATGGCTCCTTCTCATAGTCACTCTCTTCAACACATCTATGTATGTTTACTTTTGGCTTATTTTTGTGTGTTGTCCTTGGATATATCCACTGTGTGTGCAAAGCATGACTGGTGCATATTGAGGAGTGTATGCACTAACATCTGCAACTGACAGATATATATGGTCCACTGTTGTTTGCAGACGTGGGCTTCATTTGTTGAAGTGTGTGAGCATGCCCAGTATGCCCTTATGTATTGAATGTGTAGATCAATTCCAGGTAGTTTGTACTCCAGTGCAGAACTTTGTGTTGTACACCTACAGGTAGCAAACTGTTTCTGCATGGTATCCATTGATAATTTGGCAATATGGGGACAAACTGTGCAGGGGATAGTGTGTACTGCAGGTGATTGTGTCTGTGCTGCTTCAGCTACATGGTACTGCTGTTAGCAGAGATATTCAGACATGTGTACTGTTATAAACTGTGATGTTTTCTGTCCTCATGTACTGTCAGGTGGACATTCTTCCTCACAGTGATGTCTTGGGGGACAAGGGTGACTGCAGCTGTGTCTGGTATTGTGGGCAAATGCCTACATATTCATGGTAAGTTATGCCATTCTGAAGGGGAAGCTGCAGACACTTGCTGCTAGGTCTGTGTATCCAGTTCAGCACCTTGGTACAGTGCTAGCAGAGGATCCCATACTTGTATATCCATTGACATGACAGTATGGCCTTATCTTGCTGTGGCAATACCTCACAGCTGTGCAGATCCGCACAGGTTACCCAGAGGCGGGGGCCATGAATCAGGACATTACCCCTATTGTGGTATACGGGCAGGTATGTTGCCACCCATTTATGTGTTTGCAGCCAGGGATAGTGCATGCACACAGGTTTGTGTTGAACCTTTCACATTCCATGCTGCCCATGTTCCTACCTCCCCTCTGTTATTCTATCTTCTTCCATACATTATGCATACGTTCTCTGATATTTTCCCTAAGGTTATCACTCCATCACAGCTGTGTTTTGGTGTTGGTCCAGAGTTCATGCAGTGGGACATGGTGGACATGTTACTGTGGCTTGTCCACATGGCCTTGCATATGGCTTATGTGGAATGTGTTATGTTGTTATTTGGGTGTCCATGACATAACATGCATTGGCAGTACGTGTGAGACACAGGCCTTTGGCAGAGGCCTGTGGACCATTTGTTGTTGATGCGGGCCAGATGTGGCAGGCCATTGCATTCTGTCAGTCCTCAGTCTCAGACCACCATACAGTATAGTCCCCTGGGGTAAAAGGGTAGGTGTGCTAGGTGTTCATGCCAATACCTTCTATCAGTCTTGATCAGGTGGTGTGGATGCTGGCAGGGTGCTACTTATGGCTAGGGACACACCTGCATGGGACACCTGCACTGCATGCTGCATTATTTCGCTATTGCCATATACAGGCGGGGTCATATTGTACTTATTCCCCACAGCAGGTATACAACCAGAGAGGTACCTATGGGTGGTGTTTGGGTGAGCTGGGTGCATGTGTACTATGGACACTACTTACATCTGATGCACAGATATGCATGGGGCTTTCCAGTTATGCTGGCATGTGCATCAGCTGTTTCCCAATGCATCAGTCCTACCTCCTGTGTGATCTGCAAGTGTTCGGGCAGATAACACCGGTATCCCCTATTACAAGACCAGATAATGTGATGCATACCTGTATGTACAATTCCAAGGGTGTGTCCATTTCACAGTTACACAATATATATTGTATGTCTGGGGTACTTTCCCCTGTGTACTGCTTGTATATCTAGCCCAACAGCCATGCCATGTCAATCTTTCAGATGGTGACACATATTACCACAATACATTTACAATGGCTTACTGCTAGCATGTGTTATACTGGTGGGAATTGTCTTTGACAATGCAGTTGTGAGGGCCTGGCCCTGTCATCAGCAGTAGTGGGCAATGGCCACCAGGTCTTACCTCAATATGCATACATACTGTCCACTCTCATACAATATGAAACACACACCAACCTAACACACACATACCTGCATATCGTGCAAATGCTACAATCTATCCTGCTACCTTGGCAACCTCTGGGCATCCATGCTCCAGTGGTATTATACCTACACATACATGTTACTACATTTCTACATAGGGTTGCGGGGGAGCACACCTGACTGTTACGATGTGTGTACATTGTATTGGGGGGGCACACCAGACCGTTACTAATAGGTTTGGGGGGAGCACAACTGACTGTTACTACATTTCTAGGTAGGGTTGCGGGAGCACACCTGACTGTTTCTATATTTCTACACAGGATTGGGGGAGGGGGCATACCTGACTGTTTCTACATATCTACACAGAGGTTGGGAGGGGGCACACCTGACTGTTACTACATTTATATGCTGGATTGGGGGAAGGGGCACACCTGACTGTTTCTACATGTCTACATAGGGGTGGAGGGGCACACCTGACTGTTACTACATTTCTACATAGGAATGGGGGGCACACCTGACTGCTCCTACATTTCTACACAGAATTGGGGGGGTACACCTGACTATGTCTACATTTCTAGACAGGATTTGGGGGGCACACCTGACTGTTTCTACATTTCTACAAAGGATTGGGGGGCACACCTGACTGTTTTTACATTTCTATACAGAATTGGGGGGGGGCACCCCTGACTATTTCTACATTTCTAGACAGGACTGGGGAGGGCACACCTGACTGTTTCTACATTTCTACACAGGATTGGGGGGCACATGACTATTTCTACATTTCTACACATGGATTGGGGGAAGGGGCACACCTGACTGTTTCTACATGTCTACATAGGAGTAGGGACACACACCTGACTGTTACTACATTTTTACATAGTATTGGGGGGGGGGCACACCTGACTGTTTCTACATTTCTACAAAGGATTGGAGGGCACACCTGACTGTTTCTACATTTCTATACAGAATTGGGGGGGGGCACCCCTGACTATTTCTACATTTCTAGACAGGACTGGGGAGGGCACACCCGACTGTTTCTACATTTCTACACAGGATTGGGGGGCACACGACTATTTCTACATTTCTACACAGGATTGAGGTGGCACACCTGACTGTTTCTACATTTCTACACAGGATTGGGGGGGGCACACCTGACTGTTTCTACATGTCTACATAGGATGGGGGGCATACCTGACACTTGTACACATTTGCTATGACTGTACTGGTATGCCAGGTATTCCATTTCATTCTGTATTGTAACCTATCATGTTGACTAGAGGCATATCAGTGTACTACAGGTCTCAGGTTTGATTGACCTATATATTAGTTTCTGACTTTCTACACTTCAGAACTAACATCCCACTGCCTGACTTGATGTAGTCTGTCTGTATAGGCCTGGGGGTGGAGACTACCCATAGGCATCATTCAGAGGCCATAGCACAGGCTTTATTTGTGTTTGTCTACACCTGTCCTGCTAGCTGAGACTGTTGTTGGGTATGTGAACCTCCCTGACTGGCATGTGTGAGTCATATGGACACACATGTGGCCCAGCACATTTCCTGCAGTGGGTTTTGTTGCCCTGTGTAGTACTGGCTACTATGGTGTATCAGTATTTGTTACAGATCTCATGATGCCACTATAGGTGTCTACTATCTGCTGGCATACCATTCACCCTATTCCCTTGCATGCTCGCATCCATACCATAGATACAGGGAACAAAACATACTATTCCATTCGGCAGTTGGTAGGTTGAGTGACTTACCTTGTGGGTGTGCCAGTATTGAAGGTGGTGCTGCAGGGCTGCCTATGTCGTATGCACATAGTACACTCCCTACACATGGCTGAGCACAGGTAGTGTCATGTTTGGCATCCGTTTTACTGTATGTGCAAGTCAGAGAGAGGTGTCATTCCCTAGGTCCCTCCTGTGTCAGTGTATGTGCTATGCATTGCCTCTTTGCCAAGGCCAGGGCATACTGGGCATGCCTTCTTCTGCCTACTGGGGCAGGCTCAGTTTGTTCCTCCTCCGAGTCACTCTGTGCCTGTTTAGGCCTTGGCAATGGTGGGGGGCTGTGTCACCCTGCCCAGTGCTGTTCCTGCTGCAGCTGTTTCTGCAGAATCATATTGTGTAGCATGGCACATACGATGAGAATCTGGGTACATGTAGCTGGTGAGTACTACAAGGCTCCACTGGATGTGTCCAGGCACCGGAACTGTGACTTGAGCATCCCAAACACATGCTATATTATAATTCTGGTCTGTGCGTGTGCCTCATTATGGAGTTCTTGTTTGGGTGTGTGTGCATTTCAGATCAGGGTCATCAGTCATGGCTCCAGTGCATAACCAGCATCCCCCACTAGGTGACTGTAAGGGATGTCCCCATTGGCAAATCTCTGGTATAGCTGCATCAGATGCCAGATGTGGGAATCGTGATAGCTTCCAGGGCAGCCAGTGCACACATTCATTATTATGCCCTGAGCATTGCACATAACCAGGCAGTTGATGGAGGGGAAGCGCTTGTGGTTGATGTAGACCCTACACCGCTTGCTTTGATGCATATGTGCGTGCAGTCTATAGCATCCACTACCTCAGGTTATTCTGCTATTTGGTGGAACAGTTGTATATTGCTGGCCAATGCCTCACGGGTGTTGGGGAAATATACGTGCTCACCGGCATGTGCTGACATGGCATCCAGGAACTGGTGGAGTACCCCAGATGCTGATGCCTGTGAGATCCCCATCATATCCCCAGTTGGCCTTTGGAAGGGACCTGTAGCTAGTATTCTTAGGCCTACACATACCTTGGTATCCACTGGGATGGGTTCCCCTCTGTTAGTTCTGTGTGTCAGGCATGGCCGGCACAGCTCAACAATTTGCTGCAAGAGGTCTCTGTCCACACTATAGTGCTCCATTATCTCCAGCTCATGCAGCCCCTGGTAGGTTACCCTGGGTCTGTATACTCTTCTCCATCTCCTCACTGTGTGTTGGTCAACAGCATTCACATCCTCACCACCCGCAGCCTCTTCCACATGTTGTTGTATGATAGCTATTGCAGCCCCTAACATTTTATTGTTTTGTTTGTTAAAATTTCCCCGCTTGTATACACCGGTGGTGTAGAGTATAGGAAAAAACAGAGGGAAAGGTGTTTGCATAGTTTACAGTAGTGTTGTGGGCTGGGCTGGTCTGCTCCCTGTGTAATTGGCTGACTCTGATACATTTCACCTGCCAGTTATGCTAGTTCGCCTAGATTACCTTCCTACTGCTGTTTTCCTTTCCCATTGCCTTCCTGTTTATGCCCGGGGGTGTGCTGCCCAAGCACAGTGCTCAAATGTGCAGAGAGCTGTTATTTCCTGGTTTACTTTTTTTTCCTTTAAAACCCAGTGCGTGGCGCGCCCACCCACTTAGGCAATGTAAAGAGTGCTAGGCAGCCTCAGACACACCCACTTGCTTAGCTCTGCTAAGCTAGCAGCAAACTCGAGCCACAGGGCTCCAATCCGCTTACAGTATGCCTGGCACACCCCCCTATGATGGCAGCTAACTCCTAGGCTTGCACCAAGTTATTCCTTCCCTTACACTGTTGGGTGCTGACTAGCATGCAGGGAAATCTGGGATTCAGTATCATTCCCCTCATTTGCATAGGATTGCCTGCTAATGCATAGTTACATGTCCCACACTGAGCCTCCCCCCTTAGCAACCACTATTCACTGGCCATGTTGTCTTCTGCCTGCCATTGAGTATAATGGCAAAATAGTGATTTTGGTTAGATTGCTTATTTTATGTTTTTTTTTTCTTATTTTCCACACAATCCCATTTGCACACTGCTGCCCTATGCTTAAACAACCGAGATCGGCTAAAAAAAATTAAAGTTGATTTTTTTTAATTTTGCAAATGTTTTCCATGCCAATGGCCTTACAGTTGGCCATTGGCATGCTTTCTACATGATATCCACCCTTTATTTGGAGCTGTCATGGCTCCATTTTGTAATTTGCAGAAATGTACTCCATTACTGGCGGACTACATTTCTACAGATTACACTAGTGCTGCACGGCCGGTTTCCAGCTTCCTGGATTGCAAATTCACCTCATTTGCATGGATATCTCCTGCAAATGGGGTAATTTGCATACAGGGGCTGAGTCTGTGCAGGACTAGTGCAGGAGTGCTCGTGCATGTCCCTACAGGTTATTCCTGGATTGCACGGCAAACATATTGCCTGCTGCTGCTCCTGCACTAGTCCTGCATGCTGTGCAGGGCTTGCAGAATGCAGGGGAAAGTCTAGATCAACTTTACTAGAAGTAGTGACAATAGTAACAGAGATAAAACAACTGGTACTGGGATCTTTAGAAAAGGGAAGGTGCAAACTATATAGGAAAAAATGGGAAACAGCATATGCAGAGCAGGAATGAGGTTTAAGAGGCAGGATTTGAATGAGCCATATAATGCTTAACTGACAATGACTGTATGGTTTATGAGTGATGTATAATGTTTGCAACTACAGTTATTTCCAGTGGTGTCTTTGATGTAAACTGTTTGCAACTAAAGTGGTATAATTTTGTATGTTTTTCATTTGTATAAATTAAGATTGCCTTTGTCATATGTCAAAATTTAATAAAGATGTTTGGAAAAAAATAATAAAGTACATTTCATAAACATAACATGGATGGGAAAATTATCATATATAGTTAGTGTATATATACCAAGATAATTGGAGAAACAGTTTATTGAAATTATATTTCAATTTATTTGGTGTTATAAGAGGAGGATTATATATGGAAAAGGAAGAAGTGGTTTGGTTTACTGAATCCAATAGTATATGGATCATCATAAATTTATATAAGGTCTTGGAATGGATAAATGGTAAATAAAATAAGTTGGTAAAAGTATATTTAAGGAGAAAAATAAAAGAAAATAGGGTCTAATAAAAATTAATAAAAGGAAGAGAGAATGGAAAATGACAGTGGAAATTAAAGATAGAAGAAGTAAAAGAAAATAGAAAAATATGGCATAAAAATATAATGTTGCAAAATGATCATGTGAATCCATGGGAACATTTAATGGAAGAAAAAGTAAAAGCTAGAAAGCGAAGAAATAGATGGTGTGCAAAGAATATTTTATGTCAAGATTTCTTATAGAGGTTGCAAATGAATAAGTTGCCAGTAAAGGGAAATATGCCTTATAAAAAGTAAATGAAAGGATTTGCCTTTTTTGTGGAGAGTTAGAAACAGCAGAACATGTTTTCATAACATGCAAAAGAGTGAAAATTTTATGGCAAAAATAACAGAAAATAAACTAATTAAAGAATTAAAGGATTATAAACAGATACATACGGATATCTTTGAATATGTTTTTTATGGGGATCATAGTAAAGAATATTTCAATAATTTGGATAAAAAACAGTTTTTGTATTATACTGACAATTTGGAATGAAAGACTGAATGAAATTGCGTTCAATGGAAAGTGGATATTACCAAATATAATAAGGAAAATTAAGTGGTGGTTGTGGAAAAAGGTGTGAGGGTCTATACAAAAGTAAAGATTTGTCAATAATGAAGGAATATAATGTTTAATGGAAGTTGCTTGTAAATATGTACATATGAAAATTATAAAGTTACACAAAGAATCCCTACTGTTTTCCATAATTGCTGTGGGATCTTTTACATACACCTGAGCTAAGATCAACTCAAGTAGATGGGGCCACAGTTTGCTGTCTAATCCAAAGGATAATACACTAAGGAGTGCAGTACCCCCCCCCCATGCTGCATGGCAGTACCAGCAATTGATCTACGTGGTGTGGGAATAGAACCCACAGCCTTCTTCACCAAAGGTGAGTGCACTACTTATTTCATCACTGACATTAGTGATGTGGTTGTCCTAGACCTCATGTACCGCTGCAAGTATAATGGCTCTACCAACACTAGAACTAGGGACCTAAATCTTCACCAACACAAACAAAACTTAGTGGAGGGGCAAGCTTATAACTTGACACCTCCCAAACCTCCAGAATAATCTTTCCCTGCATGTTAAACACTGCAAGCCATTATCTTCCTTTAAACCTAACCTAGACAACTGGATAAACATTCACAAATTTATTCTGGAATTGATTGATATGGCCTCCTGGAAAAAGGACATGCAGCCAGAGTAAGGGTACTGAAAAGCTGTAAATGGTCATAAGATTTAATACCCTTGGAATATCTATGAATCTATAAACAGTATTTTATTCATTGTTCAACAGTCTGGAGTTATTTTTAAAACTTTTTCACTGTATTAACTACTTTGTGTGACAGAGCATTGTATCATGTACCAAAAATTATGCATTGTCTTTTATCTGTACCATTATTACTATCATGTCTATAATCATTATAACAGTTTCTTTCATCACAGTGGGTATTAATTTTTAATAAAACAGCCTTATCTTTAAAACTAGCTTTACAGAAAGGTTTTCTAATATCTTCATTTCTATAGCCCCTGGTTCAAAAACACTGTATAATGCAGCTTGTCTGATTAGATGTTATAACTGTGTACTGCAAGGCCATCTTAATCTAAGGATTTCCCCACAGGAAAAAGAGGACAAGCTATAAGGTTGGAGACAGTACTTAACATGTTATAGATCATTAGCAGAATTGACTTTGTGATGCAGTCTGTTAAGTATCTCTTTGCCACCAGTCCAAATTAATCTGTTAACTAGAAGTAAAACCCAAGTCAAATTCATTATTATGAAGATCTCATTTGAAATGTTACCATGGATGACTCCTTACAAATAAAGAGTGAGCCATTTATAAAGTGAAATTAATACATAACTTGATTACTTAAAAATGCACTAAAAATATTTTCTAACTCAAACAGTCCTATTAGAAGGTTTGCATAGATCGGCATATTGCCCTGTTTTTGACAAAAAGCAACAAAATAAAACAGTTATTACTTAAACAAAGCACATTTAATTCACTAATGTAAGTGTTGCAAAAACTATACTTACTAAACCCTCACATGTATCTCAAGAAACCACAAGATCAATAAAATCAGAATCTCATACATATAACATATTATGCAGAGCTCCCACCAGCCACAGTAAATGAAACATAGAGAGCCACCATTCAATGCCTATGAATATGAAGACAGTCTGTAACAATAAAATACTTGGAGTTAATATAGGTAGATAAATAGATAAATATATAGATATATAGATCTATCTGTCTCTAAATATATATGTTAAGATGAACATAGTAAATTGTATATAAAATGTTATAATAAAGAGAAACTAAATCAAATGTTGGGAAGGGAGAGATCGGCATAATGGTAAAGGTCTTTACCTCAGAGATTAAAAAGTACAGAGTTTGATTCCAACCTCTGGTTATTGGCTAGGCTTGTAATAGCCTGCAGATTCAGAGCCTAGTGTTTGCCTTTGAACCTACAAACCTAATATTCAATGACAACAAACAGATGCTAAGATAGATTAGCCCATACTATCATATGTATATATATTTACAGCACCTACAATGTGCTCCCCTGATTTCAGGGATTTATTTAGCACAGTATATCATTAATAGCATTAACAGTATGGCAAAGTAAGTAAAGATATGTTTCATGGAATAGGAGAAGTGAAAGTTAGTGAAAAAATAGACTATAATAGAAGTAGGAAGAAGAAAATGAAGAAGTAAAATTATGTTTCAGTTGATGTTCAGCTTTGTCCCTCCTAATGGTACCTTTTAGCTCTTTGCTGATCCCTTTGATGTGGGTGGATTTATATTTATTACAGGATTTCAGAAAAATTTCTTCTGCTATAGAGCTTGTTTATGCTAGTGGACCACCTCAGTGGATTATTTTTGAACTTTTGAATATATATGATCCATGTAGGGAATGCCTGGTCTAAGTACCCTTCCAAGAGGGAGTAAAACTCTGAAGTGTAAGTAGCAGCTGCAGCGTCATGGTGGCTACTGGTATTAAGAGTAAATGTAGAGAGCCCTGTAATCATAGACTTGGACATTTGTTCTCTTGAACTGTTAAATTATGATTTGTTTCATGGGGTGAAGTTTGTGGCTTTAAATTAGATGGTTATTAGTTTGTGTTCAAATTTAACCAGTGATGGTGATACCATAGGAGTTGTACAGGAGCTGGACTGTGTTGGTAAGGATAAGGTCTGGAATATTATAGTCTCTAGTGGGCTTGTTTACTAGTTGTTCTAAGGAGTTATCATTTACATGTGCCAAGAATCTTTGGGTAGACCCAACCTTTAAGGTAATGCAATACCAGTTAATTGATGGGAAACTGAAATCATCCATTAAGAAACTTGTTTTCATTATGGTTATTTCAGAAAGTACATTTTGGAATCTCACATGGTTATTGGATGGCCTCAGGAATTTCTCATGGTTATCTAGTGACAAGGATACTGCCCTGTAGCAGACAATAAGGTGATTATTTTGTTGAGGGTAAGTTGGAGTTCAGGAAACTCAGGTTTACGGTCTCTGGGAGCCTACTTAGTGGTGATATGGTCCCTGATAAACATGGACATTCTCCTGCCTTTCACCTCAGCTCTAAATGCATGGTAAGTGCTAACTCCTGGTACTGAGATAGTGCTAGCTTTACATGAAAACAAGTTTATTTTGTGACACATACATGGATTTATTAAAGTTACAGGAGAGGACGATTTGTTGTTTAGGCCTCTGATATTGAGAAGAGCTACTATAATATAGTCTGAATTTAAGTATGCTGAAGTTTAATCAACTATGTTGGAATGTCCAGTAACCAGACTCTAAAAACAGCACTACTGGGGAAGCAAGACTTTTACCCAGCAGGCAGAGGCTATGCAATGAGAGATGCAAGTCACCCATTGCAAAGCAAACAGACTTGTCAGCCATTTTATTATATGCTGACACATACTGGACTTCCCTGGAATGACAGCAACTATTTAGTCAATAATTCTTGAATCCAATCATCTTTTTTTATATTTATTTAGGCATCATTCTAGGAAACACCAAAGTATTACCTACATTTGACACATGCATAATGAGATCCAAAATGTCTCTTTACATGTCCCTCAGGGTAGAGTACCTCAAGTCATTTACACCTGCATGGGCCACCAGGAGATTGCATTCATACTCCACAGCAGTAAGGGATTGTAATGTCATGTATCCTGGCAGCAAAGATATAACTATCACCCTGTCCAGCCTCATGAGTGTGGGTTTATGCACCTAACAATGGAGTCATCGGCCAGTGCAATTTTGCTTATACTGTGGGTTCAGTGGAAACAATCTGGTGACTTTTCACTGTTCATGTTGATGATGGTGCTGATGATGCACTATTTACAGATATCTGCTGCAGTTTTACATTCTTGATTCTAGAAAGATTCAGCTGTGACTTTTTGACAACCTCAGTATAAGTTGATCTCGTCTGTTTATGAAGAGATGTGAGTATTGGTTTGTGCTGCCACCAGACAATAGTTTTTAATGAGAGGCAGCCTCAGAGTTGTGTAAGTACTTACACCTCTCTGAGGTTGCATTATGTGTGTCAAGTAACAGTACTTTCTCTGTGAACAGTACACGGATCTTGCACTGCCTGAGACTGCCAAGTAATATGATGCAGGAAATAGAATAGACAACAGACGGACAGACAGACAGATTATCTAAAATTGCTGTCAGGTGTGTATGTATCTTGTAAGAATAAATGCAGGGTATAAAGTTGCTAATTTGTAGTCTGCAAGTATAGAGACATAAGTGCGATGAGTCACTCTGTAGCAGTTGGAATAATCAACAGTAATGCCTATTTAGCAAGAAGCAGCAAGTAGAAGTAGCAGTCGATAAGACTGGAAACAGATGTAACAAACAAAAGAAGTAGCAGATAAGGCAGAAGTAGGGCTAGTTAAGCAAAATTTGAAGAGAAAAGCATAACTGGTACAACAACTTACGAAAATAGTAGTCAGAACTATACTGAGCAACAAAAATGAGAGCGAACAGCACAGCTAGTACAGCAGCTGCCAAAATAGTAGTGACACTATATTAAACAGCCACATGCAACATGCGTAACTTGTAGTAGGGCAATATCACCAAAAAGCAGAATGAGGGCAATACCGGTTTGTATTGGGATAAAACTCTATGTTCCAGTGACCTGAAGTCAACTACTGGCTCAGGTTTATGAGGTCTTGGTAGGGAAAAATGGAATTGCCCATTGTGGGTGAAGGGGACACAATTCGGCACACATCATGTTTAATCCTCAGTGGATATGAAGAAAGCACAGGGTAATGTACTTAAGGAGAACAGATGGAAGAAATTGTCTGAGCTGCCATAGAAGCAGGACAATACTCTAGCCATATTCTGATTGCATGTCAACCCCTGGACATACAACTGGTATGCATGGTAGGAAAGGAAGTTAGGGCATACATAAAAACCTTCTCTGGTAGCAGTATGACACTGCTTATTGCCCTCAATCTTCTTACCAACCCAAGCACTGGTCAGGTTGAGCCTAAGGGAGGATAAGATGGGTCTGGTCAAGCCAGTGAAAGAGGAGAAGAGATGCTGGCAGCTGATAGCTGTGGAGAGCAAAATAAAGAAATAAAAGCAAAATGAGCAGCTAAGAGCAGCAGAGCACAAACTTGCTAACTATATAGCAATACAGCAGAGCTGACTATTTTAATTAGCAACTCGTGGCAGTCTCACACAAAACTGCACAGCAATGCCAAGTACTCTATTAGTACATTAAGATAAGTTCTATGCACCAAGCAAGACAGTCTGGTCATTCTGAGGGGAAATAATGACATGAGCTCACCAGCTTCTCTTTGGCTACACGTGCAAAGCGGAACAATATGAACATCAGCAAAACATTTTGTTAACAACTGGTAGATGACAATGTTAGATAAATAAATACTCTTCCATGGTGTTGAAGAGACTATAGAGGAGCAGCAAATCAGGTAAAAAAGTCAAATCTACAGTAGCTGCAATCAAGTGCCCAGATGTGCAGTTAAGAGCATTTCAGCCATCTGCTATGTTCCTTGACCTGATGCATTTGGAATGGGTATAGTTGTGCTCTGGGAAGTCAATGTCAGCATACCCTAATATGATAATGTATTATTTTAGCAGCTAGTAGCATCACAGTGTCTAATATTTTCAAGAGTACTGAAGTTAACTGTTGTGGGGATTGCAGCTATATATAACTACTACATATAAGTGTGTATGCTTATTTAAGTGAATAGGAAAAAGTAACAGTTATGATTTGTCAATCTTCTATATAGAGCATTTATTTTTAGCTGCTTTGATTTGATTGTAATATAGGAGAACAATGCATCCAGCTGTTTTAAACAGTCAACATGTAAAATATAGCCTGTAGGTAAAATGTCAGTATCTGCAACTGCTTATTCTGCCTAGGTTTCTGTGATCACTAGGGTGTGTAGTTTTTGATGGGCTATCTAGGAATGAAGTTCAGAAACCATTTTACAAGTAATTTGTATATTTATGTAATGTATTTGCAGCCCATTTGTTTTTTCTTTTACTTTGTTAGCATAGTATATTGGCCCTGGATTGTTCTCTATGTCTCCTCTAAGGAGGAGTTTAACAAACAAGGGTAAGTAATATTTTAGAATAAATACTTTTTAGTGTATCTGTTAGAGTTAGTATGTCTTTCCTAGAAAACTAAGGAGATGTTATGCATTGTATATCAGTGGCCTTAATTATAACACTTTAGCAGTTTATTGAACACTGTCAATATTCATTGCAGAGTATAAGGATTTCCTGATTAAATTTTGTGATGCAAAATTCAATAAAAATGCAATCATTATGGGTGATTATAATTAGCCAACCAATGAGTGGATAAACCACTTCTTGTCAGAATAATGTACCCAAATGTTAATTGACCCAGTTCAGAACAGTTAGTGTGAAATGCAGCTATGAATGACAATATTATAGGCATCATACATACACCCTTGGGATCTTTCTGCCCCCTCCCCGATATTTATGAATTCTGTAATTAACACACACCATGATACTATCATCTTTAAACAAAGAGTAAGATCAGGGTGTCAGGTTTGGTATTAACAGATCTGTGATCTCTAATCTGCAATCTTTAATCATTTTATATATTGCAATGTGCAATAATAGGGTTTTGCCTTGAAGGATATAAATTGAGGCATCATGGGAATTTTTCTTTTCCCATGACAGTGCAATCTCAGAGCTGGTATATATAAGTAGCAGAGAATGTGGAGATACTGCCCTTCCATGTACACACAATGAGGGACACATGGAGGCTTCCTCACATGCTTTTATCACTTAGTTTTTAAGTTCATTTGTGGTTCTCAGTTAAATGAGTTTGAGATTTTGTGATTGCAGTTATGTAACTCAATCACAAAAGAATCAAAGTTTCATTAGAGATGTATCATATCAAACTAGGTCATAAATAAATCATCTGTCCTAGACTTTAGCAATGAAAGCTACAATGCAATACTTATGAAAACAGATTGGGGTACCATCCTCAGTTATCCAAATAGATCTGTTCAGGATACTATCAGTGAATTCTGTACTCCTGCATTCATGGATACAGACAAAAAGATAAATTCAACAAAAAAAAAGAACTTTGGTGGAATCATAAATTCATAAGCAATACCAGAGAAAGTATATTATTTCACTTTCAAACATTACCTTAGTCATAAAATACAATGAGGTTAAACTAAGTACATAAACAATTACTTTTCTTATAAAATCTTCCCTAGGTTCATAGCTAATTATTAGTCTAGCTGTCTTAATGGGTCATTCTTCTTCTTCTTCTTTCGGCTGCTCCCATTAGGGGTCGCCACAGCAGATCAACTGTTTCCATTTCTTCCTGTCCTCTGCATCTTGCTCTGTCACAGCAACCACCTGCATGTCCTCTCTCTCCACATCTATAAACCTTATCTTAGGCCTTCCTCTTTTCCTGTTACCTGGCAGCTTCATCCTTAGCATCTTTTTCCCAGTATACTCAGCATCCCTCCTCAGCACATGTCCAAACTAACATAATCTTGCCTCTCTGACTTTGTCTCCAAACCTTCCAACCTGGGCTGACCCTCTAATATACTTATTCCTAATCCTGTCCATCCTCATCACACCCAGTGCAAATCTTAACATCTTCAACTCTGCCACATCAAGCTCTGACTCCTGCCTTTTTGTCAATGCCACTGTCTCCAACTCATATAACATAGCTAGTCTCACTACCCTCTTGTAGACCTTCCCTTTCACTCTTACTGCTACTTGTCTGCCACAAATCACTCCTGACACTCTTCTCCATCCACTCCATCCTGCCTGTACTCTCTTCTTCATCTCTCTTCCACACTCACCATTACTCTGAACTGTTGATCCCAAGTACTTAAACTCATCCACCTTCGCCATCTCTACACCCTGCATCCTCACCATTTCTCTATCCTCCCTCTCATTCATACACATATATTCTGTCTTAGCCCTGCTGACCTTCATTCCTCTTCTCTCTAGAGCATATCTCCATCTCTCCAGGGTCTCCTCCACCTGTTCCCTACTCTCACTACAGACCATAATGTTATCTGCAAACATCATAGTCCAAGGGGACTACTGTCTGATCTCGTCTGTCGACCTGTCCATCACCATTGCAAATAAGAAAGGGCTCAGAGCTTAATGTAACCCAGCCCCACCTCAAACACATCCATCACTCCCACCGCAGACCTCACCGCTGTCACACTACCCTCGTACATATCCTGTACCACTCTTACATACTTCTCTGACACTCCCAACTTCCTCATACAATACCACAACTCCTCTCTAGGCACCCTGTCATATGCTTTCTCTAAATCCACAAAGACACAATGGGTTATTCTAAGACTAGCAAATTTCCTTCACAAAGGTGAGAATCAAACACTGTTCCTTCTGTCTGTGCCATTATACCAACCCCAGTCTTCCAGATCTATGAACTCAGCTTTTTCTCAGATATTCAAAACAATAGTAAATATTATTTAATTACATTACAAACCTGCAAGGGAAAATGGTAATATGGTATGTTATCAATAAACTATGAAATGACTGCACAGGAACAAGGTATAATGAATGTGCTTGTGTGAAAAAAAATACATAGACTTTATTATTTGGAAAGAAATATCTCAGAACATTATGAAGGAAAAGAAGACATCTCTTTTATTATAATAATTATAATTATGAACATAAATGATATTACAAGTAAAGCTAATAATTAGCTATGAAGCTATGGAAGATTTTATAAGAAAATTAAATTGTTTATGAATTCCCAGCACCAACTAAACTAAAACAATAAGAGGAAGAAATTGCTGTCTACGAGTAAGAGGGAGTGAGCCCTAAACTGGAAGCACTCCCTCTTCAGCTTAAACTGTTTGTGAAGTCTTTCAAAGCTAACTATGAATCCAAATTAGCTTTGTCAACTAAGAGCAACCATAAGGCGTTCTTTAGTTACATCCGTAACCTCAAAGGAAAGGTGCAGATTGCGCCAAACTGATAGTTAATGATACCACATATAGCAAGCCTGTGGACATTGCTAACCTGTTAGATTACAGGTTCTGTAAAAACTTCACGCCCCTGTCCTCACCACACTTACCCCAAGACAGCCCTACCACCTGTCCTCTACCTTGTATCGCTAAAGATCAGGTCATGAACGCCCTCTCTAAGGTCAAAAACACGGCATCCATGGGACCTGATAACATCCAAAGTTGCATCTTACATGGGCTCAAACAAGAATTAGCAATGCCATTGGGTACTCTTTTTAATCATAGCCTAAGCACTGGCTTCATCCCAGCTGAATGGAAAAAGGCCACCGTTATCCCCTTGCACAAAGGTGGTGCTTCCACTGACCCTGGTAACTATAAACTTATTAACCTGACTAGCCTCATGGGCAGAATCATCATGGACCTCATCAACAAAGATATTGGTAATCTCCAAACACCTGACCCTACTCAATTTGGATTTGTCAAAGGGAAATAATGCCTGTTAAACCTGGTGGACTTCTTCAAGACAGTCACCAAGGCCCTTGATGAGAGGAAATCTGGCATACAGCCTACCTGGACTTAGCCAAGGCTTTTGACACTACTTTCTCACCCAGATAGGTATCAACCTGTATATTATTAGATGGGTCGCTAACTAGATCATTGATAGAACCCATATAGTCAAAATAGGGGCATCCATCTCCAACAGCAGATCTGTAACCAGTTGTGTCCCACAGGGATCAGTCCTGAGACCTCTACTGTTTGGAATCTATTTCTGAGAAGTGCAAGCTAAAACTAAAGGTCTGTGACAGACAAAGTTTGCTGATGACTGGAAACTGGGAGCAGTCATAGAATCTCAAAACAATGTCAGCATCCTACAAGACGGTCTTACACAAACAAATGACTGATGCCAAAGTCATGGCCTTAAATTCAATGCAAAAGATATATTATCATCCCTTTCAGTAAGAGTGATGTTCCTGCTAACTACCACATTGATAACAACACCCTAAATGTGCACTCAGTGATGAGAGACCTGAGCAGACAAGTTGACAGCAGCCTTACCTTTGAATCACCATGTCTCTACAGTGGTAAGACAGGCATCCTATATTGCTCATCTCATAAGTAAAGGCATTGCCTCCAGAAAAAAGAAGTTATCACCTCCCTGTACTCTTCCCTCATCAGGCCAATAACTTAGTACAATACCCCTTTGGTATGTACCTTTCAAGCACCTGCAGGAATTGGAGAGACCACAAAAGTTTCTCACAAGGAAAATTCAAGGTCTTCAGCAACTGTCCTATGAAGATCATTTGAAATCACTGTCACCTTATTCTGTTTCATACAGACTACTCAGAGGCAATCTCCGCCTTGCATATAAGGAAATCTTTGACCCTGCTTTATTGGAAATGATTAGGCTTTTTTCGACTATCAGGAAATCAAACTGATTCTCCGGTAGTCCGGAACCACAAACCTCCGCTCCGTATTCTGTTACAAAAAGGAAACAGACTATCGGAGTTTGTAAATCGGCTGATTTACTATGCCTTTCTTACAGAAAAGCATAGCAAATCATCCAAAAGCATGCGGGAGCAAAAAAAGAGGGCGTTCCCGTTGATCGTCTGATTTACTATGCTTTTCTTACAGAAAAGCATAGCAAATCATCCAAAGCAAAAAGAGGGCTGCCTCCCAGGATGCTGTCGTGACATCACAAAATGGGCGGTTACTGGTGACGCCAGGGGCTCTGGTTTTAGCCATGAACAAAGGTGGCAACCCTAGAAATTATGCATATCCATAAGTCAAATGGTACACAGGTTACGCGCTCTAATGGCCTTATGCTGGTATGTGACATTAATAGAACCTGCAGAAGGGACAGATTTCTCTCCCAGAGGTTGCCATGTCAAGCAGAACACCTCATTGGCCCTCTTCAAATGCAATCTGGGTGATTGGATGGGTGACCATAAATCACCCCAGGGGTTCCACCTATGTCCATCTTGGATAGGGGTGATAGGCGCTGATCATGGAAATAAGAGTAAAACTTGTTTAGTCGTGTAAGGGCCCTAAGGTCATTAGCCTAGTAACCTCCTATGATCCGTGGCACTAGTTAGCATACCTGATGGTTTCCTTAGAGTTAGGAAACCTAACTAAACCCCAAACAGTCATTTCAAATAAGATGTTAACAAGTGATTATGTCTCTAACCTATGGTTTGACACTGTAATTGTATTAGTTCACAAAGGGGGTCACATCAGACCCAAATAATTTTAGCACCATCAGGATTACTGTCTGTAATACCATGGAGCGAGCCATAATGAAGTGCAAATAAAGCTTAATAAGGAATATTTTAGTAGAATAAAATTAGTACTGAAAACAGCACTAACATCTATGAACAAAGTCCAAGTTATAAACCAGTTTGCTCGTCCTGTCCTAACTTACAGTTTTGGAGTGACTGACCAGCCCCAAAAGGTGATGAATCAGTTGGACAGGAAAACAAGAAGGATGCTTCATGCTTAAAAATCAGTGTATACCAAGACTATATAGTCCCCATTGTGAAAGAGGTATGGGCCTCCTCAAAATTGATTACATGTATAGATCTGCAGTCATAGGACTGCATACATATCTACTGACCTGAAAAGACCCAAACGTAGTGAAAGTTTTAAAAGATGAGGATAATATGTCTAAGATTACTTCCCTGCTTAATTTAGCAGAAGCATATTGGTGTCAAGCAGAAATGGAAATCAAACCAGAAGTAGATAAACATCAGTCAGCAACTGAATCTGCCAAAAAACAAAAGAAAGACTAGAAGGTGATGGATCAGATGATAAAGCAAGAAATGTGGAAAATGCATAAATATATTAGCAAGTATACAAAACTCTTGGAACAACCTCATATTGATCAGGACTGAATGCAGGAATGGTTAAGGAAAGGGGAATTTAAACCAAAAGATGAAAGGTTAATTTTGGTGGCCCAAGAGAGTGGACTATGTACATATTGTTTTTCAAAGTCCATTGAATATGTGGGAGAAACACACAAGTGTAGTTTTGTAAAACAGAACTGGAAACAGTCGCACATCTTATTGTTGGTTGTCATATACTAATGGTAGAAGGACTGTATACTGAAAGACATAATAATGTGGCAAGATTATTGCATTGGGGATTGTGCAAACATTAAAATAATGAAGTAGTTGAAAAACATTGGAAACATGGGCCACAAAGCATTATAGAAAATGATGAAGTTTATATCACATGGGATCACCCATTACCAACAGTTCAAAAAATAGATGCAAGAAAACCAGATATAGTAGTCCATGAAAAGAAGACAAAAGTAGCATTGATCATTGAAATTGCTACACCCAGTGACTACAGTGCCTTATGTACAGAGAGACACAAAGTCATAAAATACCAGGATTTGCAGGCAGAAATAACAGCAATGTGGAAGGATACTCAGACAGTTCAAATAGCAGTCGGGGCAAAGGGTCTTATAAAAAAGAATTTAGAATGATACTTAGATATGTTACCAATATAAGTTACTCCGTAAGAATTGCAGAAGTCATTACTGGCACATTGCGAGTGCTGCGAAGAGCACTTCTGGCTAACATCAAAGATTGAAATAATACTAATTTCATGAACTTTAATCATATTTTGACTTAGGAATGGGGTCCATTCCTATCATGGTATTAGAAACCCAAAAGGCTTGGATCCTTGGAAAAATTAAAAAAAAGAGCTTATCCAAAATGACATACTTCTATTAGGTAGAGAACAGTATGTGTTTATTAAGGAGAGATCTTGCCATTTGAATTTGTGACATTCTTTGTATAGGTATACAGTGGTTTATGAAGGGATGAGAGGACAAACTGCTTAACCTTTCTTCACTAAGGTTTCTGATACTATTCCATATAAGGGAATAATTAACAAATGGTACATTAAAGCATTAAATGTTAATCTGTATACAATTTAATGGGTAAAATATTTGGTAAGCAAGAAGATGCAAAAAGCCAAGGAGAGAGTTACTGGTCGATCGTAAAAAGGTCACTAGTGATGTCCCAGAGGGTTCTCCACTCAGGGTCTGTTTCTTTCCAGACTATTTTTGGCTGCAAACTTATGAACGAGTAATGAAGCCAGATCTAGAGTACTGGACCTGGTTATGAATGCAGCATCTATGCAAGGTCATAAACAAGCTAGAGGCAGTCCCTGTAAGCCAGTTAATTCAAATTGATAATTTAAGGCAGTGGTTAGATTTTAAAGGAGCCCATCTCTTGGAAATACTTATTTTCTAAACTAGTGAATACAAATTAGGATGGTGGTGATTGTAATGATATGTGTGTGTGCACATGTATGTTTCACTGTGCATGTGTGTACATATGTATCTGTGTGTCTCTATATGAATGAATATGGTCACAATAACTGTCAGATCACAAGAAGTTTGAAATTACCTAAACCATTATATCTCCATATTATTCTATCCAAAGAAACATAACAGGTATCAAAAAAATCTGCTAAAAATCTTAGCAATGTTAACCATAGACTTAGAAAACCACCTAGTTTAAACTACACATAAATCATTGCTAGGAACTGCAGTTTTGCAGACCTCAACTGATACAAGTTATACCACTTTAAAATGAAAGACAGAACAAAATAGCTAAATGAATGGGTAGACAGCAGATAGACAGATAGGATCCATATATAAAATAATAATAGGCAGAAACATCACATTGTTAAATAGTTTTTGATAATAACCAAAATTATATATTTTTGAGTTGCTGCTTATATAGGTTCATAGGTAGGTACTAGGCTATTGGCCCTAGAGCCTATATAAGCCTAGCCAAAAGTACCCTGGCTTTTGCCACCTAAGAAAATTATTTTCCCGTGCCTCTGTCAAGCAGAGCCGCAGAAGTGATCTCCGGGGTGAATTTCCTATCTCCCATCCAATCATCAAGATTTTTCTTGAAGAGTTATATATTATTCTGTCCCTTGTTTGAAAATGATGACAGCTAGATGTGGTCAAAATCAGATCTATTATCCTACAATATGAATAGTGCTTTACTATGTACTCACAACATCCTTTAGGCATATATAAACAATTCATATGTATGTTTGGTTTACCCATGTATGCACATGCATGTGCATATACTCAAACACACACACACACACACACACACACACACACACACACACACACACACACACACACACACACGTCCATTACTTTTGTCTTTCACTTTCAGTATTAGGCTGCCTCAGTCATCCAAGACAGCCTGAGCTAATAGAAATAGCTCCCTGCTGCTTCATATAGCAGCCCAGTGAGTTGCCTTTTAAGTGACCTTTCTGACTTGTGTAAAAGACAATAAGACCTGTAATAAAACGCCATCACCTTATTCTCAGTTTGCAATAGACTAGAAGCAATGCTGGGCTGTTTTAAAAATAGCCTGGCAAGTGCAGTAAGCTGATTATTACTTTTTAACCACAACTTGGAAGTTCTTGGAAGTCTACCATATGAGAAATAGCAAGTTAGAAGTTTTATAGAAGGGAAATGTAAATAAAAAATAACAAATTTTTTGTCTTTGTTTTGTTTTATTCCGCTGGGGCTGGAGCCCAACAGCCAGTACCAGGGTCAATGCCCTCCCTGCTTCACAAACATGTGCAAAGTAGTTATGTTAGCTCACAAATTGTTTTAAAACTTAGCAATGTGTTCACTGTCCTTGAATATTGCTTGTCTGTATGTGTCATATGATATATAATTTAATGTCTTTGCCCTATGTTTTTCAGGCTTGCAAGTTAGCTATTTTTATTACAGTCGGCCTTAGCTACTTTTATTACAGTCTGCTTGCATTGCTCACTTTTACCTTCCAAATTCTTATAGGAAATGTATGGAATGCAGCAATGCTGTATGACTTTTATTTTCTGTTGGTGTTATGTGTAGCTTTTGAGAGATTTTCTCCTCAGGCCTTCACTGAAAAAAAGCTACACAGATAATCAATATAATAACTAATATAAATAAAGAAATAAACGTGTTCACTTTAGTAAGGTCTCACAATTCAATTTTTTTATACCATTAAGACATTTAGAACACTGTTTATTTTTTCCATTGTTTAATAAGAAAGCCTGACGAGGTCATAAAAACTCCTTTTCAGTGGAAGCCCAGGGAGAAAAGCTACATCAGTATTATATGTCTTAACAACTGAGGTAAAATAGAAGATTTACATAGTTTATTCACACTAATTAAATATTCCTTTGATAAACTAATTTTAGTCAATATTATTTACCAAGATTATTTATTTAGAAAATCATAACAATGAATGTGTGGTAGACCGTTCTCATGTGGAACAGAATACAACATGAATTGTTAACAATCAAAATGAGGACTGTTCCACATAATGAGGTACAGCTGGGGATTATGAGTGTTCATGCCTTTAATGAAATCTGGATCTTTCTCAGTAAGCCATTGGCCAGCATGGCTAACTACCAGGAGGTCAAGACCTAATACTGTGAGTCCTGTCATTATGAAAATTAATTATTTAAAAACACCCCAGGGTTCAGAAACATCATCTGCATCATGACTGGCAATTTTGAGTGTTGAGCAGCCATGCATACTTAAAGCACCTTCTTCCTGACTCATCGAGTGGGACCTGTATTTCAAAGTCGGTGCAGTATTTGCTCCTCAATACCTATCCCTGTAAACACTAAGGTTTGCCTGGCTTTGAGAATACTACTTACATTTCAGTGACCAACAAGTAACAGAGTAGGGGTATCCCAGGTATCTGCCTTAAGGATCCTTCACCAGTCCCTTGGTGCCATGCTACAGCAAGTGGGAGAGAATATATGGTTTCCTTGTACCACAGAGAAGAGTCAACACCATGTGACAATTTTATGACATGATCATTTTCTCTGAGATACTAGGGGTCAAAGACTGCACCCTCATTGAAATAAAGGGCCCACCTAGTGAGCTGGGAAGAAGGTACTCCATCAACTGTCAGGTGGTCTGTAATGCATAGGGTATAATATATAATCTACAATGTGTCAGTAGGCCACCCAGGCAGTACCCATGACTCCCAAATATGACATGCGTGCAACATATATCAATGGTATGTGAAGGACAGTTTTCCTCCTGGGTATCTTATTGGGGATGCTGGATACACCCTGGAGTAATGGTTGATGACACCCATCAAAAAAGCTATGTACTATGTCCAACATTTTCTATAACATTGTCTTGCCACAAACCCAGGATATCACTGAGCACATGCAAGGCTTACCGAAGGCCTGCTTTTGCTGCCTGTAGGTATTTGATGGTGTCTTGCAGTGTGACCCTGAAACATGAACCAAGGTGTTCTCTGTATGTGCTATGTTACATAGCATAATACTGAGGAAGCAGTGGCAGCAGTGAGTGCATTTGCAGGAGGACAACCTCCCACCACAGGAGGCAGTGGAAGATGAACATGATGAGAGACAGTGCAGAAATCAGCAGCAGTGGAGGCAGTGGTGAGCTCTTAACTATGGTAGATTAAAGCATGTGCAGAACAATAACACCGATGCATGCAAACATACAAGCATGCACAAGCTGATCTCACTGGGGAGAACAGAGTGTGCAGTGCCTTCCACATGGAAAAGTGTGTGTGTGTGTGTGTGTGTGCGTGCGTGCGTGCGTGCGTGTGTGTGTGTGTGTGTGTGTGTGTGTGTGTGTGTGTGTGTGTGTGTGTGTGTGTGTGCTCTGTCCCAGTTTTGGGGCTTTTGTCCCCTCATTATTTCAGGTTTTGTCCAGATTTTTTTGTGCAAAGAGGTTGAGATGTATGATCTGGAGACATACAGAGGTTTATTGCAGTTCAGGTTAGGGCTGCCACCTGTAGAAGATGCAAAAAATTGACAAAAACTTCACCCTTTTTTCTGCCCATTGCCCCACCCATTTCAATAAGTAAATGTGCATTACTTCTCTTGCAAAGTTAATAATCCTTTTGAAGTAACTAATGTGCTAAATGCAAAAGATGACCAAATGTATAAACCTACAAATGTGTTAAACACGTTAAAAGATATTTCTAACATTGTTTTGGAAAATGGAATGTTTGTTGAAAACATTACACTAGATGCACATGAGAGTCTAAAAAATCATACAGAGGAATGATAACATGAAGATTATACCATGATCCCCCCCCAAAACGTGCACGCTGATTGGCCAGCGTGCCCGTTGTAAATCGAGTTATACTAATGGAAAAAGGTCCGGTCGCCCGGACTTTTTTCCATTAGTATAACTGCTTTTAACACTGTTCGCTATGTTAAATGGGTTTAACATGAGACAGTTTAAAATAAGCAACGGAGATCTCCGTTGCTTATTTTAAAGTCTCGCCATGTTAAACCCATTTAACATAGCGAGACAGTGTTTGTGTTAACGGAGAAAGCAAGATCTCCGTTGCTTTTATCTCGCTATGTTAAATGAGTTTAACATAGCGAGACAGTTTTAAAATAAGCAACGGAGATGTCCGCTGCTTATTTTAAAACTGTCTCGCTATGTTAAACTCATTTAACATAGCGAGACACTAAAAGCAACGGAGATCTTGCTTTCTCCGTTTTTGCCCACAGCTCTGGTGTACTGCGCAGGCGCAGTACATCAGAACTGCCGGATGCCAGACATCTGCGGAAGGGCAGTAAACAGGCATTATACTATGCCATTATTTAAGAAAAGTAACAGTTTCTTTTCTTAAATAATGTCATAATAGCAATAACTCACTTCTGGTGGGTAATGCTAAATTTACCCACGGTTGGCTTTGTTTGGTCCCTGGGGCTTCTTCTGACCAAACCACGCCAACCGTGGGTAAATTTAGCATTACCCACACCCAGGCTTGGGTTATTGCTATAAGACTGCATATTATTTATATAGTGCTTCCTGCGATGTGTACTATAGAGTTTTTCTGAATCCAGGTTTTAGTCATATGTACAATATTATTTGTACCGAAGACAAAAAAGCATATGTAACTTTACCACAGAGAACATAATAACTAGAGGACATATTTATTATTTCACTTTTATAAAACAGAAGGCTCAGACGAGTGCATCTTCTAGGATGCATCTTCTGATTAGTCTAAATGCCTGCTAATTACCACAGTTTACATCACTCATGATGCCAGATGAAACAAACAAAAGACTATTCTGACAAAACAATAGGAAGTCCAAGTGAAGCAGTAAATACACTGCAAAGATATATCAGCTCTCAGAATGACTCTAAATACCTAACAAATGCTCTGATCAAAATTGAACTTCCTGACATAGACAATGATTTCTGGATTTCCTGACAGAGACCATGATATCCCAAACTGTCAGGAAACATTCTTGGCATGTGCCAACCCGAACTTGGGTGTGTCTGTATGCTTTTGGAGACCTGTGCTCTTAGACAGCATGTAACCGTCATATTTTCATGGTAATGGGGTTAAGTCTAAATCAACTATTTTGGGGATCAAACAGTACTTTCTTGGTGTTTTTTTATTTAGCAGGTGATCTCAAATTCCCAGTTTCTGCAGTGTTCTCTGGGTGTAAAATACAGTGAAGCTATCAAACACCATCATTTCAAAAAAAAAAAAAAAAGAAAGAAAAGGCTGATCTGTGTTGTGCATGACGACCACACAGTTATTCAAACATTTTATAGAAATGAATTGGAAGATTTGTAAAAAAATTAACACTTTATGAAATCATTTACGAAATCACATGACAGTGTAATGAATCTTTACATGACTGAACACATAAGCAGATGGAAATGCCAAAATATTAGTAAAGCGTGCATTATTTTTTAGCCCTGCAGACAATTATCTTTGACCATTTTACATGGCCAAGCCTACTCACTTAATAGGTTCATAGGTTCATAGGTTCATACTAGGCTATCTGCCCTAGGGCATTTATAAGCCTAGCCAGAGTGTGTGTGGCTTTCACCACCCCTTAGGATGAGAATACTATACCCATTAGTTTGCTGTGCCTCTGTCCAGCAGTGATACAGAGATGATTCCCGGGGTAAACCTACGATCTCCCATCCACTCGTCAAGATTTCTCTTGAACAGAGTCAGTGAGGGGCTCTGCCTCACATGGACTGGGATTCTGTTCCATAGTGTAGGGAGTCTCTGGGTGATGAATCTGTCCCTCCAGCACGTCCTATTTATATCCGTGTTGAGGTTTAAGTCTCTTGCTCTCGTGGCTCTGGTGGATTTGGATTTTTTGAGGTGAAGCATGTCCATTAATTCTGGGTTGGACATGGCCTTGTATGTCAGGCACAGATCACCTCTGAGCAGACGGTATGCGACTGAATAGAGCTGGAGTTTCTTCAGTCGGGCATCGTATGACATGTTTGAGCCCCTTTATCCTTTTGGTGAGGAACTTTTGGGGTCTTTCCAACTGCTGCAGGTGTCGGGTAAGGTACATTCCGAATGGGGCGTTGTACTCAATCATTGGTCTGATAAGTGAAGAGTACAGGGGTACAATGACCTCTCCTGATCTGGATGTGAATCCCTTCATGATCAGGTGGGCAATGTAGAAGGTCTTCCTAACCACTTTGGCAATGTGAGTGTCAAAAGAGAGGTTACTGTCAACTTGGGTCCCCAGGTCCCTGATAACTTCTTCCGTGTTTAATGGATTACCACCTATGTGGTAATTAGGGGTTACCTTGTTTTTCCCAAAGGGTATGACTATACATTTTTGGCATTTAGCTTAAGGCCATGGCTCTGGCACCAGTTATCCATTTCTATGAGACCTTTTGGAGGATGTCTGTGTCTGATGAAGTGTCAATTATGGTGCCCAGTTTGCAGTCATCTGCAAATTTTGTCAGCCACAATCCCCTATGTTTGCCTGCACTTCAGAAAAATAAATGCCGAACAAGAGGGGGCCCAGGACTGAGCCCTGTGGGACACCGCCGTGACCGGCTTAGAGTCTGACATGGCACCAGCAACTCTAACCCTGTGTGTTCTGTCCTTGAGCCAGTTTGCAACCCATCTTGTGACATATGGGTTTACATCTAAGCTGGTGAGCTTTTCTATGATGCCCGAGTGGGGTATTGTGTCAACACTTTTGCTAGGTCAAGGTAGGCTGTGTGAACTGCCTTACCTCATCAATGGCCTTAGTGACTGTTTCAAAAGTCGACTAAGTTCAAGAGGCAGGATCTGCCCTTGACAAAGCCAAATTGTAGGATCCAGTGTCTGTAGGTCCCCAATGTCTTTATTTATGAGTTCCATTATGATCCTCTCCATAGCTTTGCAGACAAGGCTTGTCAAGCTTATGGGGCGTAATTTCCAGGGTCCGTAGAAGCACCGCCTTTGTGGAGTGGGACCACAGTTGCCGTCGCCATTCTTTGGGTACGTGATCCTGTAGTAAGGCTAAGATTAAACAGCAGCCTTATGTGTGGGTTTAGTTCCTCATTGAGTTCGTAGCACACAGCCGGGACACCGTCCGGTCCCATTGATGCTGTATTTTTTGCTTTAGAGAGAGCAGCTCTCACCTGGGCATCTGAGATGTTTGGGAGGCTAGACTCTGGTGGGATAGATATTTCTCCGTTTGGAGGGGAGGGAGGGGAGAAATTTGCACTGAACCTGTCTGCCAGTATGTTGGCAATGTCTGTGGGTTCAGTGATTTTTTTATCATTTAGGACTAATTCTGAGCATATCTGGGAGTTTCCACCCAGGTTTCTAACATAGCTAAAGAAGGCTTTATGATTGTCTTTTGTGTCATTAGCGATTTTTCTCTCAAAGCTGGCCTTGGATGATTTTATGAGTGATCGTAGTTTTTTGCTAGTATTGATCAGAGATGCCTTCCCATTTAGGGATTTTGCTCTGTCATGTAGTAGCTTTCTCCTCTTGTTGTAGAGTTTGTTTATGGCAGGAGTCCACCAGACCGGGCGCCTGCCTTTGGTTGAAAGGGTCTTGATTTTATTAGGGATTGCTTGATCCATACATTCCTGGAGGTGCTCGTAGAAGGCATTTGTAAGGGTTTCAGCAGCGTGGGTTGTGGTTTCCACTGGCTTGGGGGCCTTGAAGGATACCACTCCAGTCTTAAGAAGTGTGAAGTTTGCTTTTGAGAAGTTCTTCACTGTGGTCTTTTGCTGGGTGGGGGCGGGATGTGGATCTCCAGTGAGATTAATTTATGGTCTGATCTCACCAATGAGGGATATACTTCCGGTGTGGAGCATTTGTGTGTTAGATGGGGGATTTGGGAAGAAGATAATGAGTTCGAATTTTAACTGTGGCTTTGCATTTCCAAAGAGTTGTTACTTTAGCATTAATTATATATATATATATATATATATATATATATATATATATATATATATATATGATCCCCTTCAGAAGCTCGAGTTTTTAGAAACTCAAAATTCATATAGTCTAGACGATATGATCGAGTTTCCAAAAAATCAAAAGCTTTTGCATAGAGATCTCAGAAAAGTGAGGATCAGGGAATTTGCTCTTTTCCAAATTTTGTTGTTTTTTTGAAGTTCGGGTGTTCAGAAACTCGATCATATATATTCTTTTGGGTTAATTAGATAAAAGAAAAGAAGTTTCATAACAGAAATTTATGAAAGTCAGCAGATTTGCTTTTTGCCGCTCCTTGGAAGCCACTATTGGCCACTTAGCTCATCCAATTATTGTTCGTGCCATTTTTCCTCTATTGAATATTAAAAATATGTAAAGAACTGTTTTTGGGATTATTTGACAAGTTTTTCAATAAGAATACATGAAGGCTAGCAGATTTTTCTTTTGCTGTTTCTTGGAAGCCACTATTGGCTGTTTAGTTCAACTATTTTGCATATTCTGACTCTAATACATTAGTGCGAAGCATGCTTCTAAGTATGCATGAAAGCTAGCTGCTTCATCTGTTACTTCTTTTGGAAGGGCTATTGGTTACTAACATCAACTACTTTGCATATTTCATTAGTACTGAACATTAGCAAGCTGTGTGAGGCATCCATTTACAAAATGGGATTGTTAAACCGGTTTATGCAAATCAGATGGAGAAATCCAAACATGGATTGGCTGGAACCTTGGTGTTGATATTCTCACTGGGTGAATAATTCTGACTGGCTTATATATACAGATGAATGTTCCATTTGATTATACGATCTGAAGAAGAACTGTTCTAAAGCGCTTATCGTTGGACAAGGGACTTAATTTTTTATTATTTTTGTTCTTATTTTGTTTTATTTCATTCTTTTCATTAAATTCTGGATTTTAACAGAACTTTTATTACTGGATTGCACAGACTGTTTATTTGCTTTTCAGCAGAGTGTTAGCCTGGGTGAACCAGTTGTCTTTTGGTTTGTAGATATACATATATATATATATATATATATATATATATATATATATATATATATATATATATATATATATATATATGGTCCCCTTCAGAAGCTCAAGTTTTCAGAAACTCAAAATTCATATAGACAGTGAGGATCAGGGAATTTGCCCTTTTCCAAATTTTGTTGTTTTTTTGAAGTTCGGGTTTTCAGAAACTTGATCATATCATCTCGACAATATGAATTTCTAGTTTCTGACATATACCCATATATATATATATATATATATATAGTTACACTTCAAAACATCTAAAACTCATAACATCTAAATTCAAAACATCGAGACCACAACATCTAAAACCCATAACATCGAAACTTTGCATCATAACATCGGACACTACAAATCCCATGAAAATAACACCCCCTCCACCTACAACAACACCAAACTAACAAACACACTTTTTACTACATTTATGCAACCCCCACATCCCCATAAATTAAATATACCAACTCCGAGATCACACTACAGTGGGAAAAAGTTAATTTCCTAACCCCACGTATGGCGATCACCAAAACGAATGTACACATAATGTTTATACCATATACCTGTATGGCCTAAAAATCACATACAGTGTGGCAAAATAAACTATATAAATAGTATAAATTCTTACACTATATAAATAAAAACTACAACATCTCACACTGATACCACAAGAATAACAGATTAAACTATGACATTTACAGGTTTCATGATGCAGTATTCCATATTATGCATTTTTGATGTTATGAAATTCGCTGTTATGAGTTTTAGATATTTTGGGTTTTAGATGTTGTTGTCTTGATGTTTTGAATTTAGATGTTATGAGTTTTAGATGTTTTGAAGTGTAACTATATATATATATATATATATATATGTATATATATATATATATATATATATATATATAGGTCTACTTCAGAATGTCGAAATCCTAGAAAATCGAAGACGGCATAGTTGAGATGAAATTAGAGAAAACCCACTTCAGTGACAGACCAGATCAATGAACATCTTCCCAGAGTAAGTAACCAGTAACACCAAATGTCATGGAAACAAATCTGCACCATCCCCAACCCACCCAGGTGGGGGGCTACACCCCCTACACCTCCAATGTGGGGTGCTGTGCCCCCTACACCCCCTAACTAAATACACCAACTCCGAGATTGCACTACAGTTGGGAAAAGAGCAAAGTTCACTTTGTTGGCTAACAGGTTACTTAACCTGGGAATACATCTGCCGATCAGGTCTTTCTTTGAAATAAGTTTTCATTGATTTCATCTGAACAATGTCATCTTTGATCTTCTGGAATTTTGATATTTCAGGTAGACCCTATACATATATATATATATTAATATTAACCTTCAATAAAGGTGTGAAGAGTACTTTACCAAGGTAGGAAACTTCAGTGGAAAATAAGGAGAAGTTATAAAAACAACTAAATTAATGAATGTTACATTTTAGTTTTTCTGACATTTACCAAACCAATGGAGTGCAAATACTCTTAAAGGCATTTGGGGTCTGTCTAATAACTGGTAACTATTTGAAATGTTGGGACTCACTAGAGTGAGTCCCAAAACACAGAGACTGAATGGCTGAAAAAATGGACTTACATTACCAAGTCCAAGATAGCCATTTTCTGGAATCTTTCCTTTTCTCCAAGGTATGGTAATCTCAGAGTATGTATTTAAAAGTTCAAGGGCTGTAAGGGGCACACCCCATATTGGTAGGGTACAGGGGACTTGCTCCATTGCAAGAAAAAAGTTTAAAGTAGAAAAGCAATGTTCCAAATTCACACCCCTTCTGGGCTTTTTATCTTTCTTTGTGGTCTGCCATCACTTAGCATTACGAGTACCAACATTTCAGTAGGGAGTCCTAATAACTGCTCTTGCGAATACTTACTATATTTTGTAAGTAAATAAGTTATGATAGATACTGAATAAAAAAGAAGGATGCCAGGATGAAAACCCCAATATAGACAGTTCTGTTCTTGATGTTGTAGACTCAGTGTTTGCTATATAGATATATATATATATATATATATATATATATATATATATATATATATATATATATACATGTTTATATATATATATGTGTGTGTGTGTGCCTATACACACACACACACACACACACACACACACACACACACACACACACACACACACACACACACACACACACACACACACACACACACACACACACACACACACACACAAAGACATACATCTGGAGCATTTCTCCTCGGGCCTCTGCTGAAAATTGGCTTCGTTCCAAGTTGGACTATCCCTGTAAATAAAAGTTGGACTATCCCTGTAAATAAATGTTAAATAAATAAATAAAATTTGGGGTCCTACCATTGGTGTAAATGCTTGTTTGTTAACATCTGTTTAATTGATCACATTTGCTCAAGATATGCAGATGGTCGATGGGTGTGTGAGATTGACAATCCCTGGGTTGAGGAATATTCCTTTTCTCTTGGGATTGTGCAATCCTGGAGTAAGTATATATTCCCTGGGGAATGTGCAATTCCAGAATTAGTATATATAATTAGCAGGGGGTGTGGGAGGTGTTTTTGTTTTTTTTTTTTTGCGAAAATTGCATATACCAAGATTCTTTCTTAGTATATGCATGGTAACTTGTCAATGTTTGGTTTGTCGACCTTTTGTGGTCAGCATTTCTGAGGTCAATGTATGGGTTACTAGACTAAAGAGAGTAGACTGATAAATATATAATTAGCAGAGGGTGTGGAGGGTAGTTGGGGCTTGCTGCACTACAAAACAAAAAAAAAGTTTAACTTATTTTATTTTTTTAGTTGATTTTCAAGTAGTTGTGCTTGCTTGATATTTTGCTGTTCAATATATTAATTATTCAATTATATGTCATGCACACATACACACACACACACACACACACACACACACACACACACACACACACACACACAAGCATACATCAAATAAACCTAGCAAGGCTGCACATGTAAAATGTCAAATCCCAGTACACTGTATATATGTGTGAGTGTGTCTGAATTATCTGATTTATTAGTAAACTTATTTTATTGTGCATGTATATGCATGTGTATGCGACTCTGCATGTTTATTTCCAGAAGAAAATGTCATCTCTTTTTATGTGAAAGCAAAAACTTTACAATGTTTAAGAAATAATGATACCTTAAAATAAGTAATGTTTTAGACAAAAGTCTGTTCTTTTGTCTGAGTTTGCACTGACTAGCAATAAAAGCATCATGCTGAAAGATGGGAATGTAATTAACAAAAGCTGTATAGGATTTTTTTTATAGTTGGAAGCCACTACAGTAGCCTTATAGGTTCATAGGTTGGTACTAGGCTATTGGCCCTAGGGCCTATACAAGCCTACCCCATAACAATTCCTTGGCTATTTCTTCCCACACTATTTACTTCCCTGGACCCCTGTCTAGCAGGGCTACTGACGTGATTCCTGGGGTAAATTTCCTATCTCCCATCCAGTCATCAAGGTTCCTTTTATTTTTTTTTTTAAATTGACTTACTGCAATACCCAGAATGTGGTCAATGTAATTAGTCAGTGACAGTGGAGATGCAGTACACCAGTCAACAGAATGGCTATTGGAGAGCTGCAGATTTAAAATAGGGTCTATCAGTGCAATTCCATTGACTGCTATCTATGTATGAGAACGCGACTTAGTGGGCAAACAAATATTTTATTTTTAAGGGCATGTGTAAGCCTAAACAACAATTAAATAGAGACATGTGAACAAAACCAAAAACCATATGATCACTTTAATTTTCTGATGGCTTAAAAGTACATTTCTCTTTCAAAGCAATAGCTTACAACAGGTTCAGCAGCAAAGCAAACAACAGGAAAAAATAATCATGCTATATAAGTAATCTGATTTATTCAGTCAGTTTAATCTAATAAGAGTGCATTTTTTTTCAAAACTGGAATGGGAGAGAATAACTGAAATTATAAATGTGTTAGGAGACAGAAAAACAGAAACTGAAAGATCGAGTTTTAAACAGATTATTCAGACTGGCCAGCACACACACACTTGTTGCATTTTATAAGATTTTTCAACTTATCTTTTTTTGTCTTTTTTCCTTTCTTTCCTTCTTTATTAATGATTAACTTTGTAAGTGAGCTTGTCCAGGAACCCTTTTGAAGCCACAATCTGGTACACGTGGGCGAAGACAATGACCAAAATGACTCTCTACTGAAAAGTTGCTACTTGTAATACCAAATGCTGACAGACCAAAAAAAAAAAAAAAAAGACTGAAAATCTAGGAAAAGAGTGAATCTCAAATGTTACTCTTCCCCTTTAATCTTCTTTTTTGCAAGGGGGAAAGCCCCTATACCCCTCTGAAATTATATATACTATCTCCAAGATCACCATACTTCAGGGAAAAGGGAATATTCCAGGAAATGCAATCTCGGACTTATATATATATATATATATATATATATATATATATATATATATATATATATATATATATATATATATATATATATATATATATATATATGTCTGCTTTTTCGGTCATTTAGTGTCCATGTTTCTGAACTCACTCTGGTGGGTCCCAACATTTCAAATGGTTACCTGACCAGCTCAGACAATACACATATAAAAGCAGTCCATGCTGCATTTGGAGATAAAACGAAAGGGCCAGTAAGAATCAATGTCCTCTGGAGTGTTACATTTAATAGCATAAAATCAGCAATATATATTTTTATGCTGTAACTATTGTATTTTATATTAAGTTAAATAATGTTACTCAGGAAGACAGATGACCCATCTGATTGACAATAATCAAATGAGATGAGAAATTTCAAGTCATTTAGGGGGTATATAAAATTAAATTTTTTTTTTCTTCTGGACAAAAGCACAATTCTGTTTCCTTTCATTCTTGGTATTACAGGGTGATGGATCTGAGTCCATGTACAAAATGCAGAAACTGTCCCATTTCATAGTCTGTAGAGAAAGAAAATATTAGGAAATCTACTGAAGGTTGCTAATTTTCATGCTCCAGTGGAAGGTAACTGATGTTTCTTTAGCAGGAATTCAAACTGAATGTTCCATTTGAATGTCTAATTAAAAGTCTGTCCCATTATAGCATGCTGAACAATGATAGTTAAATAATTATTCTTTCGTTGTTGTGCAACACTGTCCTGGGCTGATCTGGCTTAATTACTGAACCTTTAAACAGACAATGCACCCTCTTGAAAACAAGTCCTCTCCAGTAAGAGAACTAGAACTTAATGTGACTATTTTGTCCATCTGGCATGTAGCCAGGAAAACAAACAGTTACTGATTGAATTACATGCTGCATTTGATTCAAATAAAATGTCTCTTTTTGAATTAGATAAATATTCCAGGCCATGTAAGTAGCGTATAAATAACACCCCTCCCCTTATGGCGTAAAGCAAAAACACCTGCGGTCATCAGCTTAATTTATATGTGCCATTAGCAAAGAATTATCTCTCTGTTCTGAACTTTTACTTACAAATCACAGTGTTATAAATATTCAAGCTAAAAATAGTCTTCCAAATTAATGGATTATTTGTAGCATGAGTATAGTTATGTAGCTGGCATAGAGTATAAAATTCTACTGATTTAGTCAGACTATGTTCAGCAAAGCTGCTGTGCTAATATTAATTATTTCCTTAGAAAGTAGTTCAAACAGTGTTTTCTGAAATATCTGTGTCAAGTACTGTTCATTTAAATTTTAATATGTATGCTTAACGCTGAGAGTATGCTGTGCTCAGAAGACTTAGGAGCTTAAAATGCAATTGTTAAAATGCTTGCTTTAAATCTTGATGTTAAAAAAGACTTTAAATCTTTTTGCCAAGTATGATAAAGACTTGGCTATGATAACCATTAAAGGCTTTGTGGTCCATGACATAACTCAATGTGAAGGCTGTCAGCCTAGCCAGATAGAATTTTATAGACAATTCTATCATTTGTAAATATTAATGTAAGACACAAACTTATCTTAAATGGAAAAAAACTGCTGTTAGATGTGGAACTGAAAAAATGTAACAACAGTTCACTCTGCTGGCAGAAAGCTGACCGAGTAAAGCATGTTGTGACCCTTTGATCTAAAGTCGGCTCCAGCCTGGCTAGATGAAGACATTCTTTCTATTGTTTTAACCAAGAGTTAAATTGCTAGATTTTAAACATGCAAATGTATTTTTATTGCTCTGCTTCCTGACCAGCTGCAAGATAACACAAGGAGATGTTAAGAATATACATGTATTTTGTGTTAGCCTGGGAACCCAGGGAAGTGTGAAGAATGATATAATGGAAACCAGGAATGTGATTTTAAAAACAGAGAGAATCAGAGACCATTAAGCATTTTTGTCTTGACCATCCAACTCATCAGCACTCTGCCTGTTTCTATATGTAGGTTTATCTTAGACTTGTGTTTTCTCTTAGAAAGAGCTAGAAACTAGAAAGATTAGACTGTGTTTTTCTGTGATGTCAGAACTGTACTTCTTCTTCTTCTTTCGGCTTTTCCCAGTTAGGGATCACCACAGCGGATCACATGTCCGCTCATGATTGGCAATTGTGCTACTGAATTATTTTAAGTATTTCTCTGTGATCTCTGAACTCTTGACTAGCACTGTGTAGTAAAAAGTATTGTCTTGTGTTTTTATTATTTATTATTAAATATTTTAAAACCTTTCAACTGTTGCTGTTTTGTGTAGAGATAATTCAAGCTCTAGAGTACTTGCATGCCTTTGGTAAAATTGTACAAAGCCACTCCTATAGCTTTAGCCATGGGCTATACTACCAATTGGATAATAGTATTGCACAGTAATAATTGGACACCCTTTTAAGGGCTTTGAGTAGCTGATAAATATTAGCTGGGTGGTAGCAATGATTTCTACCATATAGTCTGGGTAAAAGGGGCACAGCTGGTGAACCTGTGCCAGCCTTCCCCAGAAGTGTCTGTCTGGTCTCATAGTGTGTGTGTGTCAGCTACTTGGGCAGGGACATGAAGCACTGGTTGGACAGAGAGGGTGCTGGAGATTTTAGTTGCCCAGCTCGCTGAGATCTTGAGCCTATAGCTGTGCCAGTGGGGAGTCTTACTGGGGACCTGGAGAGCAAAGGAACGACTAGCCCCAGACTGACTGTGATCTCTGTGTGCTCTTAAGGCAAATTGCACTTTACTGTGTGTATTTGTTATCCTTTTCTCCTATATGCGATGCCCCTCACTGGTGTTAGTGGTGAGGATTGAGGCTCCTTGATTGCTGGGCCAGGGCACAGGTGTCACAATCTATTACAAATGTAGTGTTATGAATGGCTAATTAGAACTATGTTATGGTAACGTGCAATGTGTAACAGGATGCCCAACAAACTCTTACTCCAAATGTAAGTGCACAGGCAACTGCTAAACTGCTGCAAAGGGGGAATATGTTTTTATCAGTAATGTAGATAGCGTGTGCAGAATCGAATACTGTATTGATAATTTACTCTAACTACACGGTGATGTAAAAGCAGATGCCTTGTTTCTTGTAGTAAACCTAAACCTATTGCATTACATACTAAGGATTTGTAAGCTGTGTTTTTTTTTAATTCTTACCTAGCATTATTAACACCACAATTTTTATTTCCAAGGCTGGAAATAGTTAAAGTAAAATATAGTTTACCTTTAGAATAATCATGTGAAAGCTGATTTACAGTATTCTTTTTCAGTCTTAGAAAGTACTACACAAGTCCGTTTTCATGTGCTTCTTTATTCACCTTGTAAATATTGCTGTCTTATTTTGCTTTATTTGTTTAAAATTTGTCAGATGAACATTTCCCCCTGCAAAGCCTCCAAGTGGCCAGGTACTTTTATTATTTGTACAATACTGATGGATTAACTTTGCCAAGACTCACTTTTCCCTTTTGTTGTTTCTCCTTTCTTGACCTACTCCTCCACATATCGTCTTTCTACTTCTACATTTGAATATCATCACTTGTCCCCTTTTCCATCATAGGTTCATAGAAGATTACCAGGATAACGGCTTAAGAGTCCTTACAAGCCTAGCTAATATAACCTGATTTTACCCAATATATGGCCCAGGAGGATTGCATAGGTTTCAGTATCTCACTGATTGCCCCTGTCCATAATGGACATAGGCACTACCCCAGGTGTGAATTTGTGATTCCCAATCCATTGATCCATACTGCCAGGGAAAGATTCTGCTTAACATGAATAGGAAGCATGTTCCAAAGAAGGGCAATCTCTGAGACACATATATATCTCTCCAGTATGTTTTGTTTCAGTCACTGACTAAGTTTAGATCCCTAGATCGGGTGACCCTCATGGTGTTTGACTTATGGATGTATAGCAGCTCAGTCAGGGATGGAATTGTGTGACCCTTGTAGGTCAGTCTACCCACATAGGACATGTTGTTTACATCCCTTCTGTATTATTCTTTCCAAACTATTCATGTTCTACTCCTTTGCTCTTTCTATCCCTTCACTTACTGTTTCACCTCAGTAGTGTTTTATGAAAGATACTCTGATGTGGGTTCTCATCTCATTCCACAATAGCTGCTCTGCCATATATGTTTCCATAGAAATGTTCAAATCCATATATAGTAGCTAGTATTGCCTAAATTTGTACATAGCAGGGTTCTGAATCTACCACTGTTGTAGAATCATATGCTACAGGTTGTCCCTTTTGTAACAGCATTATTCCAATACCACAATGACTGGCATCAACCTGTAACACCATTGGCTTACTCATATCACAATACATCAGTATTAGAGCCTCACTCACTAATTTCTTAAGAGATAAGAAAAATCCACTGTTATTGCCTGTTTCCAATGCAATGAGACATCTTTCTTCAATAACTAATTTCACTGCATTGTCACTCCTGGCAAATTCAGTGTGAACTTGGTTAGGTTGTACCATACACAAAAATCTCAGCAAAGAATGCCTCTAACAGGGTCTCTCCATTTGGATCACTGCCCTTAGTTTCTCAGGATATGACTGAATGCCCTGAAAATAGAACCATATATTTCATTTTAGTTAAAGCTGACTTTTGCTCTTTTTGTTTTAAGTTATTGAGACATAGCCAGCCAAGCAAGCATTTTGATTATACATCGTGATGTTCTATGGTTTCATCACAATCCAGTATGCAATCAATAATGTTTACAACACCATATAGGGCCTTCAATGATTTGGGCCATAGCACACTAAAATATCTCTGGAACAGATGAAATTCCAAACAACATTCAGAGGAATGTATATCTCTCAGAATGGGGTGTTTAAAGCACAAAGTCTGGACATGTCAAGTCCAGTGTGATCAACTCTGTGGCTGCATCAATAATGGAAAAAAAACCCCTAGCATTATTTAAACCACTTCCTCTACTATTTCAAGGGATAATATTCCACTAGAATCTCTTTTTTCAAGTTTTATGGGTCAAAGCAGATCTTCATTTTATCAGGCTTGTCCACTGTCATCATACTGTTAAAATTTGGTGCGAGTCCAGTCTGCTTGGATATTAGTGTCTTCTCTTCCATGCATTTCATTTCATTAATATGTCTCTGGGTCTGTGCCATTGGTACTTCTGGTGTGTGGCTAACTGCTGTTACACTGAGGCTTATGTTGATGCTGTATTATACAGGTATACATCCCAACAGAGTAAAAAACTCAGCAGGCTGTTTAAAAATAGGAAATACAGCATTTTAAGTCAAGCTCCTGTTTCTACACAGCAGTTCTGTATCATTTCACTCTGTACTTTGCTTTGGAGGTTTAATGGTTTGAACTGTAAATTTGTTAATTATTTTCTCCACAGCAATGCAAATTATGTACTTCATGTGCATACAAATCACACTTACTGTGATTCTGAAAGCCATCAACTCTTTAACTGTGTGAACTGAGGTATTTCGACCTAGAAATCATTGGCTCTTTATGTGAATCATTGTTGCAGACTGCATGGTGACCTCTAGTGTTCATCACTTGTATTTGCACAGATGATATTTTATCATGCCTAGCAGTTCTGAAGCAGCCTTTCCCAAAATATTATATAGTGAGACATATTGAAAAATAAATTGTACTCTTTGTTCTTATACTCACAGCCTAGCACAGTAGTTTCAGTTTATGATCAGAATGAATCAGTATTGAAGCTTTTCACAAAGACAGTAAAGTGTTCAAGTCCATTTCACTGAATCCACTTTCATTAACAATGTTGCACTTAGATTCAGCAACTAGCTTAAATGTGATAAATTCCCCTTCATTTATAGCTTGCTAGTCCAGTGATTTTTACACTGACAACTTTCATATTTTCTCTACCCAGCAAATAGTTATGCACAATCTCCAAACATATACCCCGGGATTCAGTAAACTTCCGTGGAAGGATAGCTTATTCTTGCACGGAAGGGACCATACCCTTGCAGCATGGCAGCGTGCCATGCATATTCATGAAGGCGTGCTGCCATTCTCTAATACGGACACAGTTCTATGTACGAGTGCAGGGTGTTTGTCTGAGAGCAGTGCTCTCACAATACACATGCCCCCCTGCACTCCATAATTGCCATACGGCAATGTAAAGGTAGAGAGAGTGTCCATGGACACCATTACCTCTCACCCTCACAAGAAATCGGGACAAAGCCATAAAAAGCAAGGGACAAATTGGGACAAATGTGAGATATTGCTCTCACAAACTTATAAAGTCGATAGAATGACAGGTTTCGCATTAGCATACATTTCCCAAAGGGTATGAAATGTAAAACTCAAATGTCTGTCATTATATACTAACTGCAGTCTTTAGTGCTTTGCCACTAATCTGCCAGAAAGCCACAATTGTATGAAAAATGAACCAAAAATATAAAGCAAAAATTTGGACATTCTGTGAAAATCTGTACAGTTGGGAGGCATGGCTGACACTGTTAGTGTCCGTGGATCATACCTCTCAAATGCAAAGCCTGCCATGTCATCACCATTTAAAAAGCACAGCCCTCCACAGATAATGTTGCAGAAATCAATGTGCATACCCCTACATTACAAAAATAAAACACAACAATTTAAATTTTTTGTCAGTCCGCAATAAAGTTTAAGCATAGCTGAGCTGGTGTGCGCATCGCAGCTCTGCTCAGTCTAGCTTACACATCACAAGGAGATAAATAGGAATATACTTCAAAATGTAGCAGTGCAGAAATAGCAGAATGGTTAGAATGCTTGTTTTGCAAGTAGTCATTCCTGGTTCAATCCCCACTGAAACCAATTCGCATTTTGCATGTGAAAGCAGTACATAATTATTTATTTTAATAATTAGGTAGTAAATAACATATTTCTTAACTAGAGTATTGTAGTAAGTCCAGATGTGAGGTGTTAGTGTAATAAAGTTGTGAAACCCCCATATAAACCACAAGTGTCCCATACAGTATAGTCACACAAGAATAAATGTAATGAAAGCACATAGGGGGATGTCAGGGAAGGTAAACAAAATTATAATATGTCAGGAATGATGAATCAATCCCATACAGCTGATAGTCTATAAAATAAAACATAAGCAATGCTAAGCATTGCACAGCTTTCATGTTTTGCTTAAATATGAATGGTAAACAATGAGTAGCCCAGCTAAGCGGATTTGCCCATTGGTAAGCAGTGCTGAACCTGCCCCTTTAAGCACTGCCAACCTTACCTAAGCAGGTTTGCCCATAGCTTACCTTAGCTCAGCATATTCAAAACCATGCAATCACATCAAAAGGTGAGAAATCAGCTGTATTTAAACATCGCAGGCAGGAATATAGTTCATAACCCATTGTAGCTCCCCACTATAGGCAGTATGGCTGGTGATGGAGAAAGTATGCGCTTTGGGCGCAGTGCTGGGGCATACAGGAGTCCAAGGTCATAGTAGGACTCCTTGTTAAAAAACATGATGTGAGACTGCTGCAGAACCAGTACCAGGGCTCCCAATACAAAGTGGAGGCCTGGGAAAGTCTCACACATGATCTCACCAGTGCCACTGGCATCCCTCAGATTGGTGAGCAGGTCTGGCACCACTATGCGACTTGAAGCAGAGGAAGACAGAGCTCTTGGACCAGTGGGTCCAAAAAGCAAGGCAGAGGGGTTATGTCCCAGGCATGTGTAAGTATTCATATCAATAACTGTTTAACAAAGTCCAGCTTGTGTATGTGATGGATAGAGATGCATAAATGTTTCTCTATCTTGTTTACAGATCCAGCTGAGCGGGCTACAAACCAGGAAGCCCATGCAAGCATGTTGCAAAGGCTGCTTCATGAGGCTGGCGTGTAAAAATTTAGCTTGTAGTATCCATACCAAATAAATACAAAGGAGTTGAATGTCACCTGGCAATATTAAAAATGGGTATGTTTTGCACTGAATAAACCAGACAATATTGCAGTAATAGTCTCATATATGTTATATATAAATAAAACTGTAACTACCTGTCAATAAAATTCAAAACCCTGGACTGGTTGTGTTTACTCTGGTATTGTATGAATTGTACAGGTTATGCACAGCAACTACAGCTCTGAAAGCATTAAACAATCAAATCTCATCTGAAAAAGTCAGTGCCTCTGTAGGACACAAAATTGACTGATATGAAATGTTTCATGCAATAAGATCTGATATCTGAATAGTACTGTTGTGTTAACCACTGTTTTCCACACTGTGCTATGTCAAAAGGTATGTATAGGAATATATGTATAAGAATGTTGTAATTACAAGGTCAGATTGTACAACCAAGAGAGAACAAGATAGAAAACATTCAAAAAAAGAAACAGTAATTTCTCAATAGCTCATTCTAATGAAATACAAACTTGTTGTATTTTTAGCAGAAACAGCCATGGTTCGAATCCCGGGAGTGGTAGCAAGCTATATGCATAATTTCAAGTAGGATTTTGTGAATATGTGTAGAAACAGTCAGATAGTGTTAACATAAATTTCCTCCATAGGTCTTCCAGGTAAGAGAAGGTATAAAGTAGCTATAAGAAGGATGTAGTTATACTGTCCAATACCCACAGTCCAACCCCAAGGCTGCAAATGACAGCAAGATAAGTAATTTGTTTTTGTTTTGTTTTGTCTGTCAAGCTATTTGTAACTCTAATGTTCTGTAACTGAAGTTGCAATATTCTGTTTATCTGTTTTATGTGGAGCTTTTCTCCCCGGGCCTCTACTGAAAATGGACACATATCTAGTTAGACTAGCCCGGTCAACAAATGTAAAATAAATAAATGTAAAATAAAATAAAAAATAAATAAATGCATATACCAAGTGGTCTCCCCCAAGAAATGTTCAAAAGTGTCTTGCTGTCACAGCTACTGGTCCCTGCTGCCAACAACCAGGGTGACTGATAGAAATCAAGGCAGAGTATGGCAGTAGCACACACACACACACACACACACACACACACACACACACACACACACACACACACACACACACACACACACTATGGGTGTCCATATGTAACCCTGACTATGTGAATATGGGTAGAAACAGTCAGGTAGTGTTAACAAAAATTCCCTCTACAGGTCTTCCAGGTAAGAGAAGGTATAAAGTAGCTATAAGAAGGCTTTAGTTATACTGTTTCCAACACCCATGGTCCAACCCAAGGCTGCAAATGACAGCAAGATATGTACATATACCAAGTGGCTTCCCCCAAGAAATGTTCAAAAGTGTCATGCTGTCACAGCTACTGGTCCCTGCTGCCAACAACCAGGGTGACCGATAGAAATCAAGGCAGAGTATGGCAGTAGCACACACACACACACACACACACACACACACACACACACACACACACACACACACACACACACACACACACACACACACACACACTATGGGTGCCCATATGTAACCCTGACTATATGAATATGGGTAGAAACAGTCAGGTAGTGTTAAGAAAAATACCCTCTAAAGGTCTTCCAGCTATAAGAAGGCTAATTATACACTGTGTGCAAATATACCACTGCCCAACCCAAGGCCATATTTTGTTGTAATAATACCTGTACAGTAATGATTAGAGCAATGATCATTAAAGCTGTGACCACTGCAAGAATCTACATTTGTTAATTGACATCTCTCACTCTCTCCCACCTTATCTTCACCAATAATCTAAACACATAAATGAATGGATATGTTTTCCACCAAACTTACCATTGGGACATGTGTCCTATTGTTCTATAAATGTTGAAATGCATTTCAATTAATGTTCCCTGTTCAAATACATCATTGATGGCCTGTTGCTATCAATGTAACCTGCATGCCAGTGTAATGCCCACTGTGGTTCCATATATGCATGTGTTCTATTTGCTATGCAAATGTTCCAAATCTGTTGTTTTGGGTTAATGGGAATACTCATGCATGCTGTTATAATTAATCCTGGAATGTGTTTACCATGACTAACCAACATATGTTCTAAAACTGCAACACCATAGCACATCTGGGAAGGCCAATCCCAGTGGATCCACCTCTCCTGCCTCATCTGGCCATGGAACCAGGTCCCAGCATGACTGGGACCCACCGTAGAACCTCATCATCTACTGGTCCTGCACCACCTTCAG
>NC_056729.1:1492011891-1492019391 GCF_019279795.1 Protopterus annectens | reverse complement strand
GTAAGACAGTGGTTCAGGCTGTAGCCTGCTATAGGTCCCCAAACATATCCCATGACTCACACTCCATGACCCCAAATACCCTGGAGAATATTAATGTCCAACTTAACATTCTCATACTGGTTGACTTCAATTACCCCATCATAAACTGGGAAAGCCATTTCACACTGAGCTAATCGAAGGAAGGACACTGTGCAAACTCGGAATTTTAATATATAACATTAAGTATCCTGTTTTTTTTGCTTATTTTTTTTGAGTTATTTATAGCACTTTGTCTACTGCATACTTTCCTAGCTAGTTTCACTGTATGTGAGGTATTAACTGGAAACTGTCCACTTTTATTAAGCATGTACCTGGGTTGTTTGATCTCCTTCCAAGGAGAGTGTCATATAACTTGTTTTCAGTTAAAAGCTTTCTCTACAGGCTCCTTTATCTATTTAAAACTTTTATTTAAAGGTTCACTGCTGCTTTTCTGCTGTGAGAAACATTTTTTCAGTTTGTTCCTACCTAAGTAGTGTGGATATTTGTAGCATTGTGGATATTCAGGCTTGTGTTTGGGCCTAGTGTTTGTGGAGGCTGTGTGTCTGAGCACATGTTGAAGGACATCTTGATTTGGCCAAAGCCATTAAACATTTCAGTGAGAGAGGATTGTTTAAGGTCATTGGCTGACTGGGGTCACCTGGACTACAGCTTAGAGAAAGCACCTCATTGGTTGTTTTGAGCTTTTTTTAAAGTTGTCTCAGGTTTCAACTTTCTGTTACCTAAGAAGTTAAGTTTGTGAGTGTTTCTGCCATTTCACACTGAGATAATCGAAGGAAGGACACTGAGCAAACTCGGATCTAAAATATATAACATTAAGTATCATTTTTTTGCTTATTTTTTCGAGTTATTTATAGCACTTTGTCTACTGCATGCTTTTCTAGCTAGTTTCACTGTGTGTGACGTATTCACTGGAAATTCTCCACTTTTGTGAAGCATCTGTTTGGGTTGTTAAATTCTGATCTCCTGCCAAAGAGAGTGCCATATAACTTGTTTTCAGTTAAAAGCTTACTCTAGAGGCTCCTTTATCGGTTTAAAACTTTAATTTAAAAGCTCACTGCTGCTTTTCTGCTGTTAAAAACATATCTACAGTTTGTTTCTATCTAAGTAGTGTGGATATTTGTAGCATTGTGGATATTCTGGCTTGAATTTGGGCCTAGTGTTTGCGGAGGCTGTGTGTCTGAGCACATGTGGAAGGACATCTTGGTTTAGCCAAAGCCAAAAGGCATTTCAGTGAAAGAGGATTTTTTAAGGCCATTGGATGACTGGGGTTACCTGGCTTAGAGCTTAGAGTAAGCAACTCATTTATTCTTTTGAGCTTTTTTTTTAAAGTTGTCTCAGGTTTCAAATTTCTGTTACCTAAGAAGTTAAGTTTGTGAGTGATTCTGCCATTTCACACTGAGCTAATCAAAGGAAGGACACAACAAACTTGGATCTAAAATATATAACATTGAGTATCCTGTTCTTTTGCTCATTTTATCAAGTTATTTATAGCACTTTGTCTACTGCATACTTTTCTAGCTAGTTTCACTGTGTGTGAGGTATTAACTGGAAATTGTCCACTTTTATTAAGCATCTGTTTGGGACGTTTGATTCTGAACTCCTGCCAAAGAGGGTGTCATATAACTTGTTTGCAGTTAAAAGCTTTCTCTAGAGGCTCCTTTATCTGTCTAAAACTTTCATTTAAATGGTGACTGTTGCTTTTCTGCTCTGAGAAACATCTCTGCAGTTTGTTTCTTCATAGGTAGTGTAGATATTTGTAGCATTGTATATTTTTAGGCTTGTGTTTGGGCCTAGTGTTTGTAGAGGCTGTGTGTCTGAGGACATGTTGAAGGACATCTTGGTTTAGCCAAAACCATTAGGCATTTCAGTGAGAGAGGATTCTTTAAGGTCATTGGCTGACTGCGGTCACCTGGACTACAGCTTAGAGTAAGCACCTAATTTGTTCTTTTGAGCTTTTTTATAAAGTTGCCTCAGGTTTCAACTTTCTGTTACCTAAGAAGTTAAGTTTGTGAGTGTTTCTGCCATTTCACAGAGAGCTAATCAAATAAAGGACACTGAGCAAACTCGGATCTATAATATATAATATTAAGAATCCTGTTTTTTCCAGTTTGTTCGAGTTATTTATAGCACTTTGTCTACTGCATACTTTTCTAGCTAGTTTCACTGTGTGTGAGGTATTAACGGGACATTGTCCACTTTTATTAAGCATCTGTTTGGGTTGATTGATTCTGATCACCTGCCAAGGAGAGTGCCATATAAATTGTTTGCAGTTAAAAGCTTTCTCTAGAGGCTCCTTTATATGTTTAAAACTTTCATATAAAAGCTCACCACTGCTTTTCTGCTGTGAGAAACACTTCTGTAGTTTGTTTCTACCTAAGTACTGTGGATATTTGTAGGATTGTCCATATGCAGGCTTGTGTTTGGGCCTAGTGTTTGTGGAGGCTATGTGTCTGAGCACATGTTGATGGACATCTTGGTTTAGCCAAAGCCATTAGGCAATTCAGTGAGAGAGGATTGTTTAAGGTCACTGGCTGACTGGGGTTACCTGGACTACAGCTTAGAGTAAGCAACTCATTTATTCTTCTGAGCTTTTTTTAAAGTTTTCTCAAGTTTCAACTTTCTGTTTCCTAAGAAGTTAGGTTTGTGAGTGGTTCTGCCATTTCACACTGAGCTAATCAAAGGAAGGACACTGAGCAAACTCGGATCTATAATATATAACATTAACTATCATGTTTTTTTGCTTATTTTTTCAAGTTATTTATAGCACTTTGTCTACTGCATATTTTTCTAGCTAGTTTCACTGTGTGTGAGGTATTAACTGGAAATTGTCCACTTTTATTAAGCATATTTTTGGGTTGTTTGATTGTGATCTCCTGCCAAGGAGAGTGTTATATAACTTGTTAGCAGTTAAAAGCTTTCACTAGAGGCTCCTTTATCTGTTTAAAACTTTCATTTAAAGGCTCAATGCTGCTTTTCTGCTGTGAGAAACATTACTGCAGTTTGTTTCTACTTAAGTAGTGTGGATATTTGTAGCATTGTGGATATTCAGCATTGTGTATGGGCCTAATGCTTGTGGAGGCTGTGTGCCTGAGCACATGTTGAAGGACATCTTGGTTTAGCCAAAGCCATTAGGCATTTCAGTGAGAGAGGATTGTTTAATGTCATTGGGTGACTGGGGTCACCTGGACTACAGCTTAGAGTAAGCACCTCACTGGTTCTTTTCAGCTTTTTCTAAAGTTGTCTCAGGTTTCAAATTTCTGTTACCTAAGAAGTTAAGTTTGTGAGTGTTTCTGCCATTTCACACTGAGCTAATCAAAGGAAGGACACTGAGCAAACTTGGATCTCTAATATATAACATTAAGTATCCTTTTTTTTGCTTATTTTTTCAAGTTATTTATAGCACTTTGTCTACTGCATACTTTTCTAGCGGGTTTCACTGTGTGTGAGGTATTAACTGGAAATTGTCCACTTTAAATAAACATCTGTTTGGGTTGTTTGATTCTGATCTCCTGCTAAGGAGAGTGTTATATAATTTGTTTGCAGTTAAAAGCTTTTGCTAGAGGCTCCTTTATCTGCTTAAAACTTTCATTTAAAGGATCACTGCTGCTTTTCTGCTGTGAGAAACATTTCTGCAGTTTGTTTCTTCTTAAGTAGTGTGGATATTAGTAGCATTGTGGATATTCAGGATTGTGTTTGGGCCTAGTGCTTGTGGAGGCTGTGTGTCTGAGCACATGTTGAATGACATCTTGGTTTAGCCAAAGCCATTAGGCATTTCAGTGAGAGTGGATTGTTTAAGGTCATTGGCTGACTGGGGTGACCTGGACTACAGCTTAGAGTAAGCACCTCATTGGTTTTTCTGAGCTTTTTGTAAAGGTTGTCTCAGGTTTCAACTTTCTGTTACCTAAGAAGTTAAGTTTGTGAGTGTTTCTGCCATTTCACACTGAGGTAATCGAAGAAAGGACACTGAGCAAACTCAGATCTATAATATATAACATTAAGTATCGTGTTTTTTTGCTTATTTTTTTGAAATAGTTATAGCACTTTGTATATTGCATATTTTTCTATCTAGTTTCACAGTGTGTGAGGTATTAACTGGAAAGTGTCCAATTTTATTAAGCATCTGTTTGGGTTGTTTGATTCTGATCTCCTGCCAAGGAGAGTATTATATAACTTGTTTGCAGTTAAAAGCGTTCTTTAGAGGCACCTTTATCTGTTTAAAACTTTCATTTAATGGCTCACTGCTGCTTTTCTGCTGTGAGAAACATTTCTGTAGTTTGTTTTTACCTATTTAGTGTGGATATTTTTAGCATTGTCCATATTCAAGCTTGTGTTTGGGCCTAGTGTTTGTGGAGGCTGTGTGTCTGAGCATATGTTGAAGGACATCTTGGTTTAGCCAAAACCATTAGGCATTTCAGTGAGAGAGGATTGTTTAATGTCATTGGGTGACTGTGGTCACCTGGACTACAGCTTAGAGTAAGCACCTCATTGATTCTTTTCAACTTGTTTTAAAGTTGTCTCAGGTTTCAACTTTCTGTTACCTAAGAAGTTAAGTTTGTGAGTGTTTCTGCCATTTCACTGAGCTAATCGAAGGAAGGACACTGAGCAAACTCGGATCTATAATATATGACATTAACTATCCTGTTCTTTTGCTTATTTTTTCAAGTTGTTTATGGCACTTTGTCTACTGCATACTTGTCTAGCTAGTTTCACTGTGTGTGAGGTATTAACTGGAAATTTTCCACTTTTATTAAGCATCTGTTTGAGTTGTTTGATTGTGATCTTCTGCCAAGGAGAGTGTTATATAACTTGTTTGCAGTTAAAAGATTTCTTTAGAGGCACCTTTATCTGTTTAAAGCTTTCATTTAAAGGCTCACTGCTGCTTTTCTGCTGTGAGAAACATTTCTGCAGTTTGTTTTTACGTGTTTAGTGTGGATATTTTTAGCATTGGCCATATTCAAGCTTGTGTTTGGTCTTAGTGTTTGTGGAGGCTGTGTGTATGAGCACATGTTGAAGGACATCTTGGTTTAGCCAAAGCCATAAGGCATTTCAGTGAGAGAGGATTGTTCATTGGCTGACTGGGGCCACCTGGACTACAGCTTAGAGAAAGCACCTTATTGGTTCTTTTGAGTTTTTTTTAAAGTTGTCTCAGGTTTCAACTTTCTATTACCTAGGAAGTTAAGTTTGTGAGTGTTTCTGGTATTTCACACTGAGCTAATTGAGGAAAGGATACTGAGCAAACTTGGATCTATAATATATAACATTAAGTATCCTGTTTTTTTTTTTTTTTTTTGCTTATTTTTTCGAATTATTTATAGCACTTTCTATACTAAGGTATAAACTGGAAATTATCCACTTTTATTAAGCATCTGTTTGGGTTGTTTGATTCTGATCTCCTGCCAAAGAGAGTGTCATATAACTTGTTTGCAGTTAAAAACTTTCAGTCGAGGCTCGTTTATCTGCTTAAAATGTTCATTTAAATGCTCACTGCTGCTTTTCTGGTGTGAGAAATATTTCTGCAGTTTGTTCCTACCTAAGTAGTGTGGACATTTGTAGCATTGTGGATATTCAGGTTTGTGTTTGGGCCTAGTGTTTGTGGAGGCTGTGTTTCTGAGCACATGTTGAAGGACATCTTGGTTTAGCCAAAGCCATTAGGCATTTCAGTGAGAGAGGATGTTTTAAGGTCATTAGCTGACTGGGGTCACCTGGACTACTGCTTAAAGAAAGCACCTCGTTGGTTGTTTTGAGCTTTTTTTTAAAGTTGTCTCAACTTTCTGTTACCTAAGAAGTTAAGTTTGTGAGTGTTTCTGCTATTTCACACTGAGCTAATCGAAGGAAGGACACTGAGCAAACTCGGATCTATAATATATAACATTAACTATCCTGTTTTTTTTTTTTTGCTTATTTTTTGAGTTATTTATAGCACTTTGTCTACTGCATACTTTTCTAGCTAGTTTCACGGTGTGTGAGGTATTAACTGGAAATTGTCCACTTTTATTAAGCATCTGTTTGGGCTGTTTGATTCTGATCTTCTGCCAAGGAGAGTGTTACATAACTTTTTTGCAATTAAAAGCTTTCTCTCGAGGCTCCCTTATCTGTTTAAAACTTTCATTTAAAGGCTCACTGCTGCTTTTCTGCTGAGAGAAGCATTTCTGCAGTTTGATTCTACCTAAGTAGTGTGATTATTTGTAGCATTGTGGATATTCAGGCTTCTGTTTGGGCCTAGTGTTTGTGGAGGCTGTGTGTCTGAGCACATGTTGAAGGACATCTTGGTATAGCCAAAGCCATTAGGCATTTCAGTGAGAGAGGATTGTTTAAGGTCATTGGCTGACTGGGGTCACCTGGACTACAGCTCTTTTGAGCTTTTTTTTAAAGTTGTCACAGGTTTCAATTTTCTGTTACCTAAGAAGTTAAGTTTGTGAGTGTTTCTGCCATTTCACACTGAGCTAATTGAAGGAAGGACACTGAGCAAACTCGGATCTAAAATATATAACATTAAGTATCATTTACTTTGCTTATTTTTTTGAGTTATTTATAGCACTTTGTCTACTGCATACTTTTCTAGCTAGTTTCACTGTGTGTGATGTATTAACTGGAAATTGTCCACTTTTGTGAAGCATCTGTTTGGGTAGTTTGATTCTGATCTCCTGTCAAAAAGAGTGTCATATAACCTGTTTTCCGATAAAAGCTTTCTCTAGAGGTTCCTTTATCTGTCTAAAACTTTCATTTAAAGGCTCACTGCTGCTTTTCTGCTGAGAGAAACATTTCTGCAGTTTGATTCTACCTAAGTAGTGTGGATATTTGTATCATTGTGGATATTCAAGCTTGTGTTTGGACCTAGTGTTTGTGGAGGCTGTGTGCCTGAACACATGCTGAAGGACATCTTGGTTTAGCCAAAGCCATTAGGCATTTCAGTGAGAGAGGATTGTTTAAGGTCATTGGCTGACTGGGGTCACCTGGACTACAGCTTAGACTAAGCACCTCATTTGCTCTTTTGAGCTTGTTTTTTAAAGTTGTCACAGGTTTCAACTTTCTGTTACTTAAGAAGTTAAGTTTGTGAGTGTTTCTGCCATTTCACACTGAGCTAATCAAAGAAGGACACTGAGCAAACTCGGATCTAAAATATATAACATTAAGTATCATTTACTTTGCTTATTTTTTCTAGTTATTTATAGCACTTTGTCTACTGCATACTTTTCTAGCTAGTTTCACTATGTGTGACGTATTAACTGGAAATTGTCCACTTTTGTGAAGCATCTTTTTGGGTAGTTTGATTCTGATCTCCGGTCAAAACGAGTGTCATATAACCTGTTTTCAGTTAAAAGTTTTCTCTAGAGGCTCCTTTTATCTGTCTAAAACTTTCATTTAAAAGCTCACTGCTGCTTTTCAGCTGTGAAAAACATATCTGCAGTTTGTTTCTATCTAAGTAGTGTGGTTATTTCTAGCATTGTAGATATTCAGGCT